>NC_081568.1:69209574-69216554 GCF_022355385.1 Mustela nigripes | reverse complement strand
AGAGAGAGAGAGGGGGAGAGAGCAAGCACAGGCAGACAGAATGGCAAGCAGAGGCAGAGGGAGAAGCAGGCTCCCTGCTGAGCAAGGAGCCTGAAGTGGGACTCGATCCCAGGGCGCTGGGATCATGACCTGAGCTGAAGGCAGCTGCTTAACCAACTGAGCCACCCAGGCGTCCCAATCTCTGCTCCTTCTTTACCAGAGCTTGTTCTCAGGATGTTGGACAGGGAGCCAGCAGCAGAGTGAAGAAGGATGTAGGGGTATGAGTTGGGTGTATGGAGCAGGGCAGGTGCCAGTAGGTCATTTGGGGCCATCTGCAGGTGAGAGGTGAGATGTTCCTTGTGGCTCCCGGGCTGACTCCTGTTGGAGTCCAGAAGCTATCAGCAGGACCTGTGTTCCTTTAATGTCCTCCAGGAATCTTCCATACTACTCTCCAGTTCTGCTCCTGCACCCCTTGTCATGGAGCTCCCACTTTATTGGATGTTCTGGAGCTTTGTGAAACAAGAGTGAAGTTAGTGTCTTTGATAGCATGCTATACAATTAGGGAAACCAGACATGTACTTAACTAGTTCACCCTCTCCCCTGTGGGAGAAATCACCAGCTGTCTAGTTTAGCTTTCAGATGTGTACCTGTGGAGAGGGGTGAAGCCAGCAAAATCAAACTATTCGTTTTACCTACTTAAGCGCATCCAGACTCCATTTTTTGTTGTGTTGTTTTTGTTTTACTCCAGCCGAGAGCTAGAACTTTTCTTCTGGAAACATGGGCTTCCAGTTCTGTCCACTTCCATTAACTGCTTTTGTTAATCCTCTTCTCAACATTACTTGCATCAGGTTGTAGCAGTGTCTTTTTTTTCCCCCCTCCTCTGTAGGTTCCAGGGTGGCCTTAATTTCTGTATTGGTTTTGTGTTCCATTTCTTTTCTGAACTTCACTAGTTAACTTCTTTTTACCAATTCCTTCTACCATATTTCCCTTAAGCTCTTTATATCTCTCCATTAAGCTCTTTATTTATTTTACTAATTCATTTGAAATCATGGCTAAGTCATTGATTAGTCCCAGTTTTTATTTGATTTGGTGGCAGCATTTTTCTTTGTGTTGTTTTTCCTTGTAGCTGCTCATTATAGATTCTGTGTTTATTTTGATGTGAGTTTTCCTGTACCAAGTATTTGCAGGAGGTTCATATGAAAGAGGATCTAGGGCATTATTCCAGGCTAGCAGGAATTGAGCTTGAATGTGAATTGTTTACCTTTTATTTCTTTCCACCACATGGAGATTGGTGGCTTTAGTGCTGCCTACCACTCAGAGTTTCTACCTTTTATCCAGTCTCACCGCTTAACTGCTTCTTATCGAGGTACTGTAGCTATATATACTTTATCCGGCATTCCCTGGTAAGGAACATGGTCCAGCCCCCACCTAATTCTATGTCTATAGATTCCTTTGTGTTATTTCAAAAAGGAGGGTGGTGGTCTTGCCTTCGGGGTGAGTTACCTGCTTTGGAGAACTTGACCAGCTTTCATTGAGACCTTCAGCTACAGAAGTTCTTTTCGAGCATTTGCCATTCCCCTATTTAACTTTGACTGTTTTGGGTCAACCTTTTAATGTGTTTGGGAGTTACAGATAATTCCTAGTTGAAGTGGAGATGAAATTTGTATTTCTGATACTCGTTCGGTCATTTGGGATGATTTCTCAGAGGCAAAGGGAACAAATATCTTGATGTCACACCTTAAAAATCAGAAGTTAAGAGAACATTTTAAGTTCAGTGGTGTCCCTAAAAGTCAGGTGGCTAAGTATAAAAGAGGGATTAACTGGTAAGAAAATTGAGGCATTATATATGCATGATTCATTTGGCAGCCTGGGGAGGGGGTTGGTAGTAGAGACAAAAAGGGATAGGGAAGAGCTGCAGTCTAATGGATATGCATGCTTTTCAACCTGTTGAAAAGAAGACACTGAATATAGAGGCCTTGGGGGAACAGGATTAGAACTAAGAGATAAGGAAGTATTTGAATCGGATGTGAGAGAACAAAATCTCTGGAAAAGAAGGCTGCCTCTGCCCTAGAACTTGCCTCAATTATTATAGCATTTGTGTTTAGCATTACTTAAACCTCTTTCAAATAGATAATGTCTCCATAAAGTTATTTCTAGGTAAAACAAACAGAAACCTTGTGATATTTGAGGGTGGTTTTTTTTTTTTATGTTAAGTGTGTCTTTTATGGAAACACTATGTCTCATACATGCAAGCTGGAAAATAAAGGCTACAGGAATACAACCATAGACAAGTAATATATATAGTTCCTCTGAAAGCAGTTTTCCTTGTTGTCAGATTAGAGAGTCCCTTGTATTTTTTTTCTCCCACGGTTATACTCTGTTCATTTCAACATATTAAAATTTGTCCCTACTTACTTTAGCTTTGTTAGAGAAACTTGGTGTATATGCTTTACTGCCCTGAGTCTTTCTCACTCCTCTAAGTCCCTTATTAATGTTTTTATTCTCATCTTTGGCAGTGGCCTGAACCTGGCATCTGTAGCACGACTCAGAGGTACTTGGGAAAAATTACCAAGCAAGTATGAGAAACACCTCCAAGATCTACAAGACCTTTTTGATCCATCTAGAAACATGGCAAAATACAGAAATATTCTTAGTAGTCAAAGCATGCAGCCTCCAATTATTCCACTCTTCCCTGTTGTCAAGAAAGATATGACATTTCTCCATGAAGGTATTTAAAAGTTATTTGAAAATTAGCATGTTAAACTTCAACTAATTCCACAGAATTGTGCTTTATTATATTTCATATGTTTTGCAACCTTTTATGTCACTAAAGCTTTATGTAATTATAAATGCAGCAACTTTTATAAATCAAAATCCACATTATTGACAAAAACAAATTTAGGTGTTTATCCTAGGCATTCAAACATAAATTTCACTTATACTCAGATCAGACTGTTGGAATCATATTTGTTATTTTGCTAAGTAATATTTTTCCTTCCAACTTTTTTTTTTAATTGAATTACTCAACACATGCAATACATAAAAGTTCCCAAAATCATTGAGCAACTAAATGAATTATGACAGAGAGAACATCCATGTAACCAATACTCTGGCCAAAACCAAAATGTCCCTTTCTAATTAATTACCACCCTCATTCTCTTCCCCAATAGTAATAACTGTCCTGACTCCTAATACTGGGGTTTAGTTTTATCTGTTGTTGAACTTTATATAAATAGAATTACAGAACGTATTTGTTATGCTTTGGTTTGGTTTTGGTTTCTGGTTTATATTGCTCAACCTTAGATTTGTGAGATTTTTCCATGGTTTTGACTATAGCTGTACTTGACTTTCAAAATTACTGTTCCATTACCTGAATGCAGTACAGTGGATTTTTCCATTCTTCTGATAAGCATTTGACAGTTTTCCACTGTTCACGTATTATGAATAATGCTGCCTTGAATATTCATATCAGTCAAGGTGGCATTTGTGGATCTGATACTCATATAATCAACTTTAGAAGAGAGTTGGCATTATGTACTGAAGTGCAACACTGGCATTGTTATTAAGAATTGTCATTGTTCCTCATCAGTACCTGGTAAACTCAGTCTTCTTATTTTTACCCATTTTAGTAATGGTGAGGTTTAATTTGCATTTTCCTAATTACTAATGAGATTGAATACCCTTTTATATATTTATGTGGGGGTTTTTTTTGGTCAATTATGAGTTCAGGTTTCTTATGTATTTTTTTTATCAGGTTTTCTCTTTCATTTATTACATTTTTAAGTATTTCTTATAAATCCTGGGTGTATGATCTACTTTTTGAGTCTCTTAAGATTATCTTTTGTTGAACAGCAGGTTCTTAGCCTTAAAAGCCTATCTTAGTGATCTTTTACCTTATTTTATCTACAAACTTCCTTAGTTAATTTTTGTGTATGGTATTTGTTCTAGTACAGTAACTTACTAACTGCTTTACTCTTTTTCTCATGTTACAATAGACATTATAATATTTATACTCAATTAGTTGATGTTAGGTTAATATTCATCAGTACTTTTCTATGTATTGGGCAATACAAGGAACTTAGATTATTTAAATTCCATTTACTAACCTCCCAGTTTATATGCAGTTGTTCTTAATGCTTTGAACTCCCACTATCATTTAGTAGAGTCAATATTTATATGATATTTTTTGTTTTTATTTCTTTCTGCATATCAATGCTCTATGTGGTTGGGGTTTTTTTCTTGCTATAGAACACTATTATTTACGTGCAAGTCTGCTGCTGATGAAATATCTTAATTTTATTTATCTAAAAATAATCTTTACTTCATATTCATTTTTAAGGCATAATTTTGGTTGGCAGTTGTCGTCTTTGAACATTTCAAGAGACCATTCCATTGTGCCCTGGCTTTCATTGTTGATGTTGGGACATCATTTGTCAGTCTTACTCGCTGTGCCTGTGACTATATTTTGTTCTTTTCCAATAGCTGCCTTATAATTTTCTTTTTGTCTCTTTTTTACCTCTGGTTTGGCTGTGATGTAACTAGGTGTGGCATAGTCCTGATTTATTTGTAAGATGTCTTGAAAGCTGTATTTTGATTTTTTGTTGTTGTTGAGTTCTGAAAATTCTCATTTTGTCTTCAAATTTTTTACCTTTCCTCTTCTAACCTCTAGGAATTTTGATTTCACCTCTGTTAGACCTTATGACTTCCTCCATTGCCTCATACCCTCTTTTCTCTGTTTCTCATCTTTTTGTCTAACCATGCTTCATTCTGGATAATTTCTTCCAGTTTATCAGTTCTTTCTTCAACTGTGTGTAATTTACTATTATATATATCAGTGAGTTCCTACTTCTAGTTTTTGTGTTATATGAGGCTTTTTTTTTCTTTTTGGTGAGGTTTATAATTTACATTTTTTTATCTTTATTATGTTCTTCATAATAGTTCTGTGTTGTTTTCTGTATCTTTGCACATATTCGACTTTGTTATTTTAAAGTCTGTGTCTAATAACTCCCATCCTTTGTGCGTCCCTTTCTGTCATTTTTTTCTCCTGCATTTAATTCATGGTGTCTCTTTTCCTGATAGCCCTGGTTATTTTTGGTCAAATGTATGTTGTTAATAAAAAATTAGAGAAATAATCTGAGATTTTGGATAATGCCCCATTCCTCCAGAGAAATTAAAGCTTGCTTTTGCCAGACAGCTAGGTGTCCTAACAATCCAAAATCACCTTAATCCATTTTCATATCTTGAGATAATTTAACACTGAATTTATATCCTGGTCACATTTAGTTCATCCTTAATCCCAGGATAGCCCTTCGGGATCCCAACCCAAAGCATTGGAAGTTTGCCAGAACTTAAGTTGTTTCCTTCTAATCTCATAGGTTGGGATGGTACCACTTAGTTCTTTAAGTTCATCATCTGCCTTTTCTGAATCAGTAAATACCCGTAGGATCAAGCACTGCGAAATAGTAAACCTTCCCCAAGATCTTCATTCCTCTTCAGAATCTTCACTGCTTCAGTAGCTTTTTGATTACTTAAATTATTTGCTTTTTCTGTTTTTGCTCAAATTTTCTAGTTATTCCCAGTACAAGGTGGTTCTGATTATCTGATCTTACTGCCCCTACTCTCCTTACCCCTCTCTCATAAGGAAATACTGTGATAGACTTCACATATATTTTTCTGACTTGCTACCTCAAAACATGTTTATGTGACTTGAAAAGTATTTTTGATTATTATTTTGTTACCACCTCACATGTTAGGGCACTGAACAACTCAAATCTTTAATGTATAGGTTCTGTTTACTATGAGGAGATAGAACATGCTGTGTTTCAGACCCATTAGGTTCTTAAAGTTGTTTTTGGGACTTAAGATTTCCACAGAGGCATCTCAGGGGCCTTCCACATTAGATAAATGCAGCCACACTAAGTATTGAAGACAGGCATGAAAAAGAAACACTACATTGCCTTTTGAACATTTTTTTTTTCTTTTTGCCTTGTACTCTGAACTTTTAGTAAGCCATCAGATAGGCTAAGTTTGGTTTCATACCTACTCTCTTCAGAGAAAAGCAGACCATTTTGAAAGTTGTGTGAATTTTTCCTCAGAGCCCAGCTACCAGAATAGAAATAATAATTACGGAACTTTTAAGTAAGCATATTTGCATCAGTTGATGAAAGTAAGAATTGTAAATTAAAACTTTGGGTAAAAGAAGGTGAATGGCAAACTAGAAAGTGTTTCTTCTGTGAGCCAGCCACCTCTTAATTTTAACTAATAATTGTGATTTAAGAAAACATACCTACTCTTCCTTAATCCCCCACCAGAACCCTCCCTTTTTTTAAGAATAGTCAGAAGTTTTCAGGGGATATCTTCCACTTGTTAAATGTTGACAACTCATTTAACAATTTCTAAAAGTGTTTTAAATCAAAGAAAACTTACTGGATTAATTAAGCTCATAGGTCACTCTTTATGACCCCTGGCTAAAGCCTAAGTTTTTAGGTGCTATATACCCTGCTGTCTAAAAGAGCAGAGACAGGTACCTGCCTGAGAGTGGGCTGAGCATCTGGAGAGTAAGACTTAAGGAGGTGCACATTTTACAGGTGTTCCTGTAACAATACTGTGAAATTGGTTTCAGAAGCTATGTAGCTTATCACCTTCCAGTATTCATAATCACTGCCCCCATAGGAATATAATTCCTTCCAATAGCTCAGTACCTAGGAGCAGAGTTGAGTCATATACATCGCTTCTTAAAAATAGAAGTGGCGGGGCACCTCAGTGGCACAGTTGGTTGACTCTCTGACTCTGGATGTCAGCTCGCTTTATGATCTTAAGGTTGTGGGATCCAGCCCCACATCAGGCTTGGTACTGGGCATGGAGCCTGCTCAAGAATCTCTCTCTCCCTGTCCCTCCCCCACCTCCCTTTCTATCTCCTCCTCTAAGGAAACAAAACAAAAAACAAGAAAACAGAAGTGGCAGTTCAAATTGTGCTCCCAAGAGAAACTTGACTTCTGCTT
>NC_081568.1:69029507-69209564 GCF_022355385.1 Mustela nigripes | reverse complement strand
CCTTTATATAGGTATTTTAATTTTGAGAACCAAAGAATTGCTTTTATTCCATAGGAAATGACTCCAAAGTAGATGGTTTAGTGAATTTTGAGAAGCTAAGAATGATTGCCAAAGAAATCCGCCAAGTTGTTCGAATGACTTCTGCTAACATGGACCCAGCTATGATGTTTCGGCAGAGGTAAGACATTGAAGTGTGTAAAAGTGTTAGAGTGACGTCAAGTGATAAAGCAATAATATTTATTAACCATCTCCCATTTGTTATATACACTGCATGACATGCTTACACAGGCCAGTCATAAGTAATCATTTGTCTTGGTACCCCTTAAAGGTAGGTGGTATAGGGTTTCCTTTTACATTGGAAAAAACCAGTTTTGAGAGCAGTTAGGTTATTTGCCCAGTATTATGTAGTTTGCTGACATTTGAACATGTGTTCTGTACTACTTTTTTGAGTAGTGGATAATTCTGTATTATTGTTATGTTAAGTAACTAATATAAGAAAATTGCTGACCCTTACTGAAGTTATCACAAAGGACAAATGCGTTTAATCTGATTTTCAGCCTTATTTGTATAGTATTATTTATTAGTCTGCACATGTCTTCTATTTTTACTGAATATTTTTAAGTTTTTCTGACTAAGTCATACTTTATTCTTTTAAAACATATTCTTTTCCTCAAGCCATAGTACTACTGTTTATTTGTAAGTACTTTAACAGAATTGAGAAAGTTCAGATTTAAGCATGTTCCATCATTAATAGAAATGGCAGATGTTATTTGTATTCCATATTCAGTTCTAAGAATGCTTTTTAAAGTTCATTTTTAATATAGTAAAGTTTTTCTAGACTATATAAAACTTATAGAACATTTGTTGTCAAGATGTTCTCAGTAATTTTCATAATTTTCAGGGTAAATAGATAACTGGGGTTTTAATCTAGGTGACTTACTTTTTTCTGGGCCTGTGTGTATAGCTTCAGTACATAAGACTTCCAAAATGAACTATCAATAAAGGCAAGCACAGTTCCTTTGACTTAAAAAAACATGTAGTCTAGGAATGAAACAAAAAATACTTGTTTCTTTAAAAATCAGAGGTGGAATTAGAGTTTTGATAACCAAAATATAGTGTGTGTGTGTGTCAGGGTAGATTTTTTGTTTTGTCTTACTTACTGTTGTAAGAGAAACTTGACTTCTGCTACCTTTATATAGGTATTTTAATTTTGAGAACCAAAGAATTGCTTTTATTCCATAGGAAATGACTCCAAAGTAGATGGTTTAGTGAATTTTGAGAAGCTAAGAATGATTGCCAAAGAAATCCGTTGGGGAAGAGTCTTTGTTTTTGTAAGGAGTTGATCTGATGGTTGCTCCTAGTGTAGAGACCTTCAGAGTATGGGCAAAGGGTAGTGTCAACTGTCCTCTTCCGCAGCCATCCCACTCTACCCTTAAGAATCACTGTGTGTAATGAGCAGATGTCGGTGCTCAACAGTTTGGAAGCAGAAAACAGTAAGAACCAGGGACCAAAGCAAACCTGGAGGGGGGTTTGTTGTTTGTTTGTTTCTTTAAGTTTTTGCTTTTGTTGCATGTTTCTGTCCAGTGGTCCCACCACTCCCTGTTGTCTTTATGTGGACCTCCGTTTATATGTTAGGAGCCTTGTTCCTGAAGACATTATGAATTTGTGCCCCTACCAGGCCAGTAAATAACGAGTACCAGCTGAGCTACTAAAAAAAGCAGAGGAGGAAAAACCTAAGGAGGAAATTCATAAACTTGGCTGTTTTCTGTGGAATGGCCTTGGTTAAGTGGAATATAGTGTGGGGGAAAAGGAAACATTTATAATTAGTTTGGACACTTAGAAATGGATTAAATTTTCCTGAATCCGTTTCCTTTGTCAGCCAGTACTGAAATGTGCTCTTTGTTTAAGCAAGTAATTGTCCATTTTGTGGGGTAAATTATCTAGTGTGGACAAAGTAACATCTTTTATTCTAACAGTAATCAATTTGCTGACTGAAAAACAGAGACAAAAACACCTGCATCTGGAGCTTAGTGGGTACAGGCCTGGCACACTGAGGCCAGCAGGGAGCAAAAATAAATAGAATCTTTATTCAGTCTAATTGGAGTATAAGGATATGCAGTATCTTATTCTGATGGTATTTTTTACTTAAATTTTAAGTCAATTTTGCTGGTTAACATTTCTTGTACATTGTCAGAGAAATTTCTTCCCTTAGAAATGACATAAATTTTTATGTTCCTTGTAATTTCATCCTGTCATTTGAATGAGTGGCCCAAAAATCCTTTCCAAAAAATACTCAAAAATTCTTCCTTAATTTAAGGTTTCCTTCCCTAAAAACTTTAAATTCACAATTTAGAGTAAGAACGTGTTTTTTCTTAAGTTTCTTATTAACATAAGCCTAAGATACAGATTTGATATTAGAAATATAATTAACCTAAAAAAATATTTTAAAGAATATTGCAGGTTTGTTGGCCTTCAGTACGTATCATAATTCATTTTACCCCTCTGCATTCCATTAAAGTCATTTTACTGTTAACTACCATTTTTTCTTGGTATAATTTTTCTGTTCTAGTCTGTCTCCATAGTTTCTCTGACTCTCAACTGTTGTCTTTTTTCTGTGCTTTCCTATTCAACCCATGCTTCAATGTTTGTGGCTCTTGCTTACAGGAAGAAGAGGTGGCGGAGTCTGGGGTAAGTGTAGAGATGAATGCAACTGAAATGAAGATTGTACGACTCTTAACATATACTGCATCCTATTCATTAATGCACGCACAGAAAATAGCATGCATTCTATTAACCCTGTCAACCTACATTCCTGACAAATGCCTTTTGCTAACAAGGTGAAAGTAGTGATGGAACTAGCTTTTTTTTTCCCCCTTTACTTTGCCATTGTTGATGTCCCATAAGTCCCTTATAGATTTTAATTTAGCAGGTGCAGTTAAATGATGATGATGACAGTAAATATTTGGTGTGTGCTATGTGCCATTTATTATTCTGAGCACTTTAAATGAATTACTGAATGTTCCATCCACCCTGGGAGATAAATACTGTTATTCTCATACTCTCAGACAGGGGAGATAGACTGGTCTAAATTCTTATAGCTCACTAATAGTGGATCGAGACCCAGGTAGTCTGATTCCAGAGTCTGTGCCATTTTCTTATTCTCAGATGCCATATTTTGGGGTGCCTGGCTGGTTCAGTCAGTAGAGTATGTGACTCTTGATCTCACAGTCATGAGTTCAAACCCCACGTTGGATGTGAAGACTATTGTTAACAAAAGTTTCTTCAGATGCCATATTTTATTAAGAAATACATGATAATAAAAAAAATGGATCACTTTTGTTTGTGAAGGTTTTGTTCCCATTAGTTTTCCAAGAAGAGGCAGCCTTATCCAAACTCTGTTATAAAATTCAGTTAGTAAACAGTGAATCTTGGAACACTGCATCAAAAACTAATGATGTATTGTATGGTGACTAACATAACACAGTAAAAAATTTTTTAAATTTTTAAAATTTAGTTAGTAAATAATTGAAATAGGATTATTTTAATTCATCAGATCCACTAATACTGTGAGACGTAATATAACATGATAGAAATTTATTTTAAATTTCTGCCATTTTTAATAAGAGACTCCCTTATCTTTCTTAAAACTGTAATACAATCAGGGTGCCTAGCCAGCTCAGTCTGTAGAACATACAACTCTTGATCTTGAAGTCGTGAGTTCAAGCCCAAGTTGGGGATAGAGTTGATCTTATTTAAAAAAAAAAAGAACTAATACAATCAGAAACTGCCACCTTTTGTTGTTCAGGTATGTTCAGATCTCTGCTTTTACACAGATACCTATTTAAAATCATAGAATGTTTAGGACCTTATGAATCATCTATGTATCCCTTTTATTTTTAGATGAACAAAGAGATGGTTTTGTGAATGAAGGATTTTGTTATTTTAAGACTAGAGTGAATCATGAAGTTAGATGCTCTTATTACATGATAGAAGGAATTTTTGTGAGCCACTTAACTTGAACTTGAGTCTTGTCTTATTTGTGATCTTGTTTTCTGTTGGAAGTTTGGTGAACTTGAACTTCCTTCTCCATTCTTCCTTCTCTTTGTGTTTCTCATGTGTTTCCTGTATTCCACATTTATGTCTTGGTCTTTTCTGGTTCTTCTCACCAAAAATAGAAATTGATTCCTGGCATTACTGTTATGAAGAAAAATACTTGGTCAGTACATCCTACTGGGAATTTGGGATATTGAATGACTTAAGTAACATATTCTGTTGTGATTTTGTAGATGCTAAGTGCTTTTATTCTTATATCATGGTATTTTTCTGTTCTGGAAGTAGTTTAGAAGACATTTAATTGTCATTTATTACAATGTTTTTAGTTATTAGAATTTTGTGTGTATCCTAGATTTGTAGAAACCTTTTTTTTTTTCCTGGATACCAGTGAAGGAAAACTTATTAAGATCTTTGTATTCAAATTTGCTCCTAAATGTTGGCACTTGATTTTACTGCATTTATTTGAATCTAAGATATCTTCAGTTGTTAGACACACCACTATTTGATGTACCACTAAGAAAAATCATTTCACTGCCTTCTTACCCCTGAGTATTTTTTACTTTATGCTTATTTAAAAGAGCTCTTGTGTAAACTTAGGTATGTATTTTTATCACATAACACCCTTTTGCATTCATTAAAAGAAAAATGTTGGGACGCCTGGGTGGCTCAGTTGGTTAAGCAGCTGCCTTCGGCTCAGGTTATGATCCCAGCATCCTGGGATCGAGTCCCACATCAGGCTCCTTGCTCAGCGGGGATCCTGCTTCTCCCTCTGCCTCCATCTGCCAGTGCGCTCACGCTCTCTCTTGTTCGCTCTCTCTCTCTCTCTCTGACAAATAAAAATATATTTTTTTTAAAAAATGTGAGCAAATTAAATTGGTTTATTTGGATCTTAGACTTCTTCGTATTTAGAATATGAATCTTCTGAGTGACTAGTTTCTGGGAGGTTTTTTTTCCCTGCACAGTAGTATCTTTTGTGTCATCCAGGGTGTTAGTAATGCATTATTTCCTAAAACAAGCCATTAGAGAAGTAAAAGCTTTTGGTGCTAGAGTCTTGGCTTGGGTTTGTAGATACTTGCTTCCCTTTGACTGCTGCTTTGGGAATGTTGTCGGATTCACTCCCTTCTTAAAATCATTTGGAGATTGAAAGAGTAGTTCATTAACATCATTGGATTTTCTTCCCAACCATTCTTATGTTTTGACGTTTCTCTGTGTGAAATGGGCCTGACCAGTAGCAATTGAAAGTTGGTTTCCAATGTAAGGCACATCCTATTCCAAAGATCTTAAAATACTGAAAGAAAAAAAATACTGTAACACTTAACTTTGTTTCACTTAGTTTACAAAGAAAACATTAGGATTCTAGTGTCTGTTTTAAATAGTATGTAAGCATTGAAGAACAAATTTTTCTATAGGTTGTGGTCTTTTAGAATATTTGGGGATAAAAATGAGGGTAATTTAATAAACCCATAGATAGCTTTATTATTTTGGAATGGGAACTTCATTTAAAATAAAAATCATGGGGCGCCTGGGTGGCTCAGTGGGTTAAAGCCTCTGCCTTTGGCTCTGGTCATGATCTCGGCGTCCTGGGATTGAGCTCTCTGCTCAGCAGGGAGCCTGCTTCCTCCTCTCTCTCTGCCTGCCTCCCTGCCTACTTGTGATCTCTGTCTGTCAAATAAATAAATAAAATCTTTAAAAAAATTAAAAATAAAATAAAATAAAAATCATTTAAGAACCTTGCATTTCTGGCCTTATTATAAATAGTATAGCATTTCCTATTTTCCATTGGTTCTAGATGTGGTTATTCTGGAATGCAGTTTGCCAAAAAGAGGAAAGTTGGGAGAGGCTTTAGCTTGTTTGAACTGTAGTTATTTCTGCCTGGCTTGCAGTTCTATCATGGAGGCATTGCAAAGAAAATTCCCCAGTCACAGATAGTCCTAGAGCCACATATTGCCTAATCAATTGGTGTGCAAGTAGAAGACTGAGTAGCTTTCTCTCCTACTTCTGGTCTCTAACTATATTGAATTGAATATAAATACTTATTTTTCCTATTGATTGTTCTCTTTGAATTTTGGCCAAGATCTACTTCTGGTAAAATTGGCTAGCATACTCAGAGTGGGTCTGCTGTAGACAGGAATGGTGGTGGCGGTGGCATACCCAAAGCAGCACAAACAAGCAGAGCTGCTCTAGAAACTCCTGGTGCAGAGATCTGACTAAGGATCCACTTGTTGTGACCCAGGCTCTTGCCTTATCTTCAGAGTGTGGATGGCCTTTGGGCCAGTTTACTTGTCAGAGTTTTGTCATGGGTTGCATAGGCGCAAACATAAACCTGATGGAATTCATTGTGGTGGGGAGGGCGGTGTTATCTTATTCTTTTGAGTCCTACACTTTGCCAAATCTTAGAACTCAGAACATAGCCATGTGTGCCATATTACTCTGCATTAATGCTCTTCATCTTTTAACTCATTTGCATCAGCATGCAATAGCATTAACAGAACAAAATTCTTTTAATCTTAGTCTGCCATTTGTAATTCTCATCTTTACTGCCCCTCATTGTGATGTCCATCTCCCTACAGGTCACTGAGTCAAGGCAGCACAAACTCAAACATGCTGGATGTTCAGGGAGGTGCACACAAAAAAAGGGCACGTCGCAGCTCTCTGCTTAACGCCAAGAAGCTATACGAGGATGCCCAAATGGCAAGAAAAGTGAAGCAGTATCTTTCCAGTCTGGATGTAGACACAGATGAGGAAAAGTTTCAGATGATGTCATTGCAGTGGGAACCTGCCTATGGTACCTGTAAGTACAAGTTTTCACTTAATATAAAAGAAAATAGAAATTTATTTCTCCAGAGTTAAGCTGAAGTCCCATACAAATTGTTTCACTCAAAAAAGTTTTCTGATATACCCCAAGCATTGAGTGATCCTCTTAATCAGATATTGAATACCATCCATTCTGAATGATTACCCTATGCAGGAAGTTGAGAGATAAAGAGTTCTTCTTTAAAATTCATTATAAAGTCTTCTTACAAAAACATGGAACATTATAAGAGGAGCCCTTCTGTTTGAGAACATTTTTACCTTCACCACTAAATGAAGAATAAAAATAAGTGAAGTTTTTTACCTTTTTAAAATCTCACAGATAATGTTACTTACCAACTACAAAATCCAAGAAGTTTAATTGAAACCCTTAGAGAGGGGCCCTTGGGTAGTTCATTCAGTTAAGCATCTGCCTTTGGCTCAGGTCATGAACCCAGGGTCCTGGGATCAAGCCTTGCATCAGGCTCTAGCTCAGTGGGGAGCCTGCTTCTCCCTCTCCTGCGTCCCCTGCTTGTGTGTATGCATGCCCTCTCTCCTTCCTTCCCTCTCTGTCTCTCTCTCCCTCAAATAAATAAAATCTTTAAAAAAAAAAAAAAAGGAACCTTAGAGATAATAGGTGTCAGTAATTAATAAAACAAAAGTCAGGCACATTCTAATATTGGTGTGATAGCCAAAAGAAGAGCCTAGTCTCGATTTTTTTTTTTAATTACGTGTAGGTTTCCCCCACTATTCCTAACTAGAGCATTTCTATGAAACCTTTTGTAAGCCAGAATGACATAAAAGGAAGAAGCAATTACCATGAAGTTATATGAAAGAAAATTTGAGTGTTCCCAACCCCCCCCAAAAAAACCTCTTTTAGGTTTTTCTGATACCTTAAGACATACCTTGTTAATGGGTGCACAGAATAAATCTAGATAAAGCAAAGATGCACACAGACCCAGTTGAAAGCTATGACAGTTTGATAATCAGATACCGAATATAGTTTCTGAGAAAATAGCTTGTTGATTCTACTCTGACTGGGTTCACATTGCGTCTATAAGCAAGAATTCTCTTCAGATTTCTTGTGGCTAGTGAAAACTGATATTGACATAAAAGCAAAATGGCATAACGCAAACTTCTAAAAGCTGAGAATACCTGTACAACAACAGAATGTATATGTGTCTGGGTCAAGGAAATGATGAGTCACAAAAGCAGACTTCAAAAATAGTAAAAGACATTGTGTTGTGACAGCCAAAAATGATGATTAAACTCTAAGTGGATGTTATTTTATGCATATACATATATATGTAATTAAATATTACACCAATAAAAATTCCAATAGGCTGTCTAGAACCTGATAAACTATTGACAGAATATTGTTGGGGGTGGTTCACATTTTCTGTTTCTAGTCTTCCTGATTGATAGGAGGAAATGGTAGTCATCATGGGCTGACCCTGAGATTAACAAATCGCATATAATAGAAAACAGTTTGTCAACAGAGTAGAAAAGAGAAAGTGGACATATAACCACATACTGATTTTAAAATTTCAAATATGATGGTAGATTTTAAAGTACAGAGTAAGCCATTCGGTAAATGACGTCATAAAAAGGATTTTTTTGGACCCTTCTACCCATAGGAATAGAGTAGTATGGTGGAACCTTCTGAAGGATGAAGACCAAGCTTGAGTGTCATTATTACTTTTATTTTTTTAAAGATTTTATTTATTTATTTGACAGAGATGACAAGCAGGCAGAGAGGCAGGCAGAGAGAGAGAGGAGGAAGCAGGCTCTCCGCTGAGCAGAGAGCCCGATGCGGGGCTTGATCCCAGGGATCATGACCTGAGCCGAAGGCAGTGGCTTAACCCACTGAGCCACCCAGGCGCCCCTCATTATTACTTTTTGAGCAAGGTTCTCTTCATCCTAGTTCTCTGTTTGCCCAAGGATGTAAGACTTAAGGATTGACAGTATGTTTTATTTCTGTGATTCTTTCTACATCAATCCTATTAGATTGAAGGAGAAAGAAATAATAAAACCTAACCATTCCTGAGAACTTTCTATATGCAGCAACCATGCTAGGCACTTAACAGACAGTGCCATTTACTCCTTAGAGCTACCTGTTCGGTGTCTTGTATTGGGGTTGTTATTCCTTTGAGATAATGCACCCAAAATCTGTTTATATAAAGATGTTGCAGAATGTATTCCGATGAAAAAGAAATCCTGCAGATACTGAAATGTTAGAGAATAGTCAAGCACACTGTTTCCTTATCAAGACAAGGGATAGTACATGGCCATTAAAAATAATGAACATATATAGACTTTGAAGGTATCTAGAAAAATTTTTACTACCTGTGACCTAGTAAGAATAGTGTCAGCCATGTGAAAATGGTACATATTAAGGAGTAGTGACCAAAAAAGTGTACAGAATCTTAAGATTTATTCCACATTTTATAGTTCAAAGCCCATATCCATAATTTATTAAAGTACTCTGACCCTGCTTTGCATGATCCTCAAAATTATTTTTCCCCAAGTAATTCCGCATAGACCCTTATCATCTTACAGTGACAGAACACAGTTTAACCTTTCATCAGACAAAAACAGAAACAACACTTATGTTATCTTTTATTTTCAGTTTCTGCTTTTTTTGTTCCCTAAATCTGATTTGGGATATTCAAGAGCATAAAAATCTCTTCTGTGCCTGGCTCATTGTTAAAATGGGGGCCCAGAATGATTCTACATACCTAGTCTGCATCCATTCTCTCTCTCCCGTTCTCCTTCCCTCACACTCTCACCTGCACACTTTCCTTACACTCAACTAAACTTATCTGTCTTTCCTTGTAACACTAAATGGTATCCTTTACTACATATTTAATACGGACTTAAAATGAGTAAACCTGTGAGACCTTCTTTAAGTTTGTGATAGTTTAATTCATTTTGTATTCCTTTAATTTGGGTTGAGAGTCTTTACTTGATTTCTATTGCATAAATGATTTTTAAGCATTTAAATATTTTTTATTTTTAATTACTCTTCAGATGGCTTTTTTTTTTTTTTTAAGATTTTGTTTATTTATTTGACAGAGATCACAAGTAGGCAGAGAGGCAGGCAGAGAGAAAGAGGGGGAAGCAGCTTCTCTGCTGAGCAGAGAGCCCAATGTGGGGCTCCATCACAGGACCCTGGGATCATGACCTAAGCCAAAGGCAGAGGCTTTACCTCACTGAGCCACCCAGCACCCCTCAAATGATTTTTAAATCCCAGGCCTATACAGTAGTTGATTGCTAAGCATTTTAGAATTTGGTTCTTCCTCATAAATCAGTATGTATTTAGTTGAGTTTGGGCAGTCATCTCTATTTAAAGTGGTTTTTTGATTTTTTTCTTCTTTATACTACAGCAGGTAAAATAAGATGTCAGTTGATAATTGGTTAGTATTGACAGAAAGGGGAAGGTGTGTTCCATGGCTTTAGCCCAAAGGTGAGATAATTGCTCGGGTTCAAGCAGTTGAGGAGTCACTGCACATTATCTTACAGAAGTCCCTTTGTTTTGACTTCTGAGATGTATCCTAATTCTTAACACTCAAAATACTCTGTAGGCCCTCATAATAAAAGCATGGTGGATAACTATTACAGCTGTTCTGGGACTGGTTAAACATTCTAATTTGGCTTTTATCTTGATGTTAAAAACAAATACATCGTGGAGTACTGAGATTGGACCTGTGTTGAAACCACCCTGAATAACTAAAGGATTAAAAGTTCTTTCGTCTGGACTACTGTATTCATTTTATACAGAGGCAGGAGCTTTTTGTTACTTAACTCAGTTCTCAGTTTTTAATTCTGACATCTGTTATCAAGTACTCTAATTATGAATTTATAAAATAATTCTCTTATAGTCCTGCATGTATCAGTTGTGGCATACAGAGGGATATATAGTAGTGAGCACAATAGGCAGTCCTTACTCTCATGTTCATTAAGAGCCTGGTCAGGGGGACACATTAATTAATGAATCACACAGGTAATTGAATTGTTACAAACAATCACTAGTGCTGTGAAGAAAAGATATAGGATGACTTGAAAAAATAAGGGTTCTAGTTGCTGCAGAGTATATGGTATTAGGGAGGCAAATACTGGCCTGATGCTAATCATGCAGGGCCTGAAGTTATTTTTAGGAAGATTAATCTGTTCTATTTTTTGTGTTAAAAAATAGATGGTTTTAGTGCAGTCATTTATTATTGTCACTGGTAATAATCTTGCCTTAAAAAGCACATAATTACATATTTCTTACTCTATTCCATTAGTGACCAAGAATTTAAGTGAGAAAAGATCAGCCAAATCATCAGAAATGTCTCCAGTGCCTATGAGATCGGCAGGTCAAACAGCTAAAGCCCATTTACATCAGCCCCACCGAGTAAGCCAGGTGCTCCAAGTGCCAGCTGTTAATTTGCACCCCATCAGGAAGAAGGGACAAGCCAAAGACCCTGCCACATTAAGTGAGTATTCACAATTATTATTGCATTGATGTAATTTAAAATTTACAGGGGAGTTAGACTGAAAAATAATTACAAAGGTAAATGCTCAGGAGATGATCTGGTATGGTTTGTATAATTTAATCATCACTCATGAATTTAAAAAAGTTTCAGTTTGTAGGTATGTATTGACAGCATACCTATTTTAAATGTTACTTTGGAATTTCTGTAGTCATCAACAGAAAACTTACAGTACTACACTGAGGTACCAAGAGTTTATTGCATTCAGAGGGGCATAAAACAGTTAATCTAATGTACATGTGCACCCTATGAGAATGAGGTTGCTTGTTCTAAAAATGTATATTGTTTTTTTCATTAATGATCACTTTTGAAAAACCTAGTTAGGAGACAAGAAGAAATTGTAAAGTATGTAAAAAAAAACCTGTGCTTTTTTCCCCCCCGCCCCTTTCTTAGGCCATGTGGAGGGGAAGCTAGGTTCAGTTTGGCTCCTAACATTATTACCTAGCCCATGTATTATATTTAGGACATATTCAGTAGACATCTGTGAATTTGATTTTGTTTTAGATCCAAAGTTGAGTAAGAAAGGACCCCCCACCCTTGCCAGATTTTCATTCTGGTACTATTGACACACAAACCAGTAACTTAAGTATAATGTGTTTGCTTTTATGCCTGGAGTATGTGCATATAAAAACATACTAAAAAAAATAGATGGAAAGTTTTTAGGACACACAGAGCTAAGTATAAAGTCAGAGGTGACTTTTTGGAGGTAATGCCTAAGCAGAGTCTCAACTTGAGTAGGAAGGAGGTCATTAGGCAGTGATAGCAGAGAATTGCTTCAGGCAGAAGAAAACCTTGGGACCTACAAGGAGTTGCTGTGGGCATTGCAGCTGCCTCTGAGGGCAGAGCTACAGGAAGAGTGTTTGTTAAGAGAGTGATGATTATGGTGATTCACAGACCTGTACCCTTGGGGATAAAAATATATGTTTATAAAAAATTAAAAATTAAAAAAAAAAGAGTGATGATTAAAGCTGCTACTTACAGAGTACTCCCTGAGTGCCAGGCACAACTGAGTGTTTTACTAGGTTTGTTATATTCATTTAATCTTCACTGTAACTCTGTAAGATATCTAATACTCTCATTCTATAGAGGAAACATAGAGGGTCTCCGTAACTTAGACCTGCTACCAGTGAATAATGGAGCTGGGAGTTGGGCCCAGGCTAATGGTTAAAAGGTCATACTAAACAACCTCCAGTTGATGAGATGTGAAGTCCAAAGCATACTTAAATTAGAATATGGAGTCCAAAGGGGAGTTGGTAGTGGGGAGCTGTTGCAGAGATTTGAGCCGGGGAAGGTAACGGTCTGTGTTATCCTAGAGAAGGACTATAGTAGGGAGTGCAGTAAGACTGCAGTCAGAGAGGCGCCTGGGTGGCTCAGTGGTTTAAAGCTTCTGCCTTTGGCACGGGTCATGGTCCTGGGGTCATGGGATTGAGCCCCACATCAGGCTTTCTGCTTAGCAGGGAGCCTGCTTCCTCCTCTCGCTTTCTCTCTCTTCCTGCCTCTCTGCCTACTTGTGATCTCTGTCAAGTAAATAAATAAAATCTTAAAAAAAAAAAAAAAAAGACTGCAGAGAGTCCAAACGGAAAGCTAATGTAATAACTAACAGGGTGTTGCTCAGAGCCTGAGCTAGTTGGATGGTTATGGAAATAAAGAGGTAATTAGATCCAAAATTGGTGAAGTCAGTCAAGTTGCAGGCTAGGAGTACCAAATGAGACAGATCCTGATCTGGCTTCTTACTTGGATGTCATCACGCAAAAGGTAGTTATTACTTGTTCCAAGTAGCCCTTTTCTCCATTTGTTGTATTATGCCTGTTATTTATATGATAAATACATTTATATTAAAATAGCATGTAAGGGCACCTGGGTGGCTCAGTGGGTTAAAGCCTCTGCCTTCGGCTCAGGTCATGATCCCAGGGTCCTGGGATCGAGTCCTGCACCAGGCTGTCTGCTCAGCAGGGAGCCTGCTTCTCTGTGTCTCTCTGCCTGTCAAAAAATTAAATAAGATCTTTTAAAAAAATATTTTAAAATAACATGTAATTTAGAGTAGTGTTAGTATACTGTGATTTAAAGGTCTTCAGTGTGAAAGAGCTGCTTGGTTTTATGACAAAGGCCCAGCAAAGATGGGCTCACTTGACTGATTAAGAGTGTCAGTAGCTCTTGGACATTTCCTAAAGAAGATAAATACAGAAGTATCAATATGGTGAAACCATGGCTAAGTTTGACCCACGCTAAACTGGACCAGTTGTTGGACAAGAGTGGAGATAGAACTTTGCTGCTTGTTTCCAAGGGGGTTCCATAATACTATTTTTCCATAAATTCATGATTGTTTCTATTGTCTACTTTTCTCCTGTAGTGTGAATTTAGCACTCTTGAAAAGGGCTGGACTGGCATCCCTGCGCACCTGTGCCCCCACAGCACAGCTGTACACAGGTAGTGATAGGGCCAACATCCCCACACTGCCCTGGTTGTGTGCCTTGCCCTCCCTGGAGAGGCCATCTCTAGAGGGGAGAGAAGAGTTTGAATCCATCCCTTCTCTGTTAAGTCTTCCCACAAAACAAGTGTATCTTTTGTGGGGGCTGGGACACTATACTCAGACCATTAACTTGGTTTCCCTGACACCACAGCACAAACAAACAACAAAGAACTGTTATTATCTGGTTGGTGCTGACTAGCTGAATTGGAACAAACAACCTAGAGATGAGAATCTCTGGATGCCATCAGCCGGTCATTTAGTTCTGTTCGCCATTTAGACATTTCAGTTGACTGCACTAGCCATTGTGTGTTATGGCTTCAGTTATGTAGTACTCTAAGCCACTACAGATATTCTAATTGTGAAGTGATGGTTATTTGCTTCTTGGGTTTTATTTTTAGATACAAATTTACCTCAGAAAGTTTTAGGAACAACTGAAGAAATAAGTGGTAAGAAACATCCAGAAGACACTATCTCTGTAGCATCATCTTTACATTCTAGTCCTCCTGCATCTCCTCAAGGTTCCCCTCGCAAAGGTAAGACATAACAGTGTAAGCTCATCCTTATTACACCAGACAACACTTGGTGGTACATGATTTGTTTTTCAGTCTATAGTGATAATGGAAAGTGGAAAAACATGTAACTTCTAATACTTTTTGGACTTTCATGTTTTAAACTGAACTATTGAGATGCTTTCCAGGTATTGTTCATCATATCACCAGGACTCTTGTATTCACAGTCTGGCTCTTTGTCAGTGGACAAGCGTAGATAAGAATGAAGGCAGAAGTCACAGTTGTTTATTCTGTGCATTCTTGATGTTGTATACAAATTTCCAATTAAACGTTTCTGTGGAGTATTTTTAAAACAGAATTTCTATAAGAAACTGGTCTTAACCAACTACAAAATTGAGGGAAAGAAACATTTAGGTTGATACATTCCTTTTTTTAATAATGGAATATTATTACGTTTACTTATCAGGATTTAAAATAACCTATACCCCTATGGATTTTATATGCTATGTAGGACCTCTTGAAGTAAAATACCTGAAATCTGTCTTGCTCATTGACTTAGTTTTCATAGTTCAGAGTGAAGCCTTTTTTTTTTTTTTTTTTTTTGGTCTTCACTAGCCCTGGGTAGTGTGCATGCAACTGCCAATGGTAACTGCACATGTAGCATTTAAAGGGTGTGTATATTTCTTACATTGGCCCATCCACAGTTTTTGTTAGCCTGGTAAAAACAAAACAAAACAAAAAAACTCCTTAGTTCTGGCCTCATCCTCACAAATGTAAAAAATAAATTAATTAATCTGTTTAAATAATCACAGTACAGGAGGGCACATGGGGTTGAGGAAGACAACCTTATGAAGTTGAGCAGGAAGGAGAAGCTTCCAGAGTTTTCCTTAGCTCCCATGTTCTAAGTTTCATCTCAGTTTTGAGGGTTCCTTTTTATTAGCTGCCACATTTTGGCAGTTATGTGGTAAGGGAATGTCAGAGCTGAGTTTGAATTTTGACTCTCTTCCCCACTATAGCCATGTAACTAAGCCCAACTGTAAGGTTGGGTTTCCTGTCCGTAAGATGGAACAAAGACCAGACCAGCTCTTTTAGAGGCCTCATACGAAGTTAAAAGAAATAATACTTAGAAAACCTGACAGATGATAAGTGTTTAGTAAATTGAGATGTGTTGTCTTTTAAAACCCTGCTGCCACCCTGGGGTAAAAATAGCTTCACTGCTAACCTGCCCTACTTACCCTTTGATATAGCTGAGACTAGCTAGAATTTTCATTCAGAATTTACTAAGAAAAGAGTAGTAGAATTAAATAGGAATAGAAGCGGTGCATATTAACAGTGTGATTATATAACACAGGTTTCTGACCTTGTGGTATGAAGCTCATATATGATTTTGTGAAGCATGCATATCCTGTTTCATTTCTTTACTCTCTGCATGGTCCTATCTGAAGTGCTCCTTACCAGATCTCACAGAGGGGGATGCTGTCACACACATGGTCCTGATAACATGGCTGCATGCTCTTAGCACTCTTTCAAGAACAACTCTACACCCTCCACACCTTTTGGGGGCTTTTCAGAGGTCCCATCACAGACAGTTCTTTAACCAGGAAACTAGTTGAATTAAATACAGTGTTCTTGCCTGCATGTGACTTGTGGGAAGACGAATTTCCCCATTGCTCTCATTCCCAAAAGAAAATCCACTCTCACCACTAGAATCGAGAAATCTTTTAGCCATTTTGACTTTCATCATGTGGTCAACAATTGACCTTGACATTCATAGCTTTAGGAGACTGTCATAAACATGTTTACGATCCAAAGAAACCTGAAGAAATTATTTTCTTTAAAACTGTTTTTTACTGTTCTTACATATGTTCTATCAAAACCTCTCCAGTTATTGTATTTCCTTGATTTTGCCAGTAATCTGAATTGAACAAAAATATTATTAAACTAGGAGTACCATATTAGGTTCTTGCTAAACTTTGGAATTCCTAGTTATTGGTTCTTGCTAAACTTTGGAATTAGTTCTTTTCCTAACATTAAATAGGAAACAAGCCTATCTTCATGTTTTTCATAAGGGGATTTTAAGCAAGAAATTTTTTTTTTTTTTTTTTTAGTAAGTAAGAACTTTTAAAAATATGAGGCATCAGGCAGCTTTATGGAAGGCTGTGGTAATGGAAGGCAACTTTTCCACTTTGGAGATAAACAGGATCAGAAATTGTGCTTTGTAAATATTTACCCTGTATTTACTATTTTTGTGTCCTGTCTGGTTTTAACCAAGCTTTTTCTTAGTAGAATCTGCCTGAAAATTCTAGACACAGTTTATTGTGAGAAGTAATTCTGGTTAGTTCATACTCTTTGTCATATTTTTCTTTATGACAAGTTTTGCTTACATTGAACAATATTATATTACCAGCTTGTTCTGATTAAGGTAATTTTTCTCCTGCATTGTGTCTTGCAATGACTTCAGTGTTTATGCTATATAGTAGACTCTCTGTGTTTTAAAAAATATGTTACTAGATTTCAGTTTTTCCAATATTGTCAAAATGTTTGAATTTTTAATAGTGAAATGTTCTATAATAGAAACCAGCCTAATTGTGATTAACTGGAAAGAATTAATTGACCATGACAGGGTTTTTGCATCTCTCCCTCCAGTTGGCAGTATCCTATCTGATCTCAGCATCCTGCTGCGCCTCTCAGGGCCTTCCTCATCCCCTCCCCGTGAGTCCAGCACCAAGATCAGTGGCCAGAACTGCCCCGGAATAGGTGGGGTTTACTTGCAAAAGAAAATCCTTCAGATTACCAGGAGCACAGCCAAAAGAACAGACAGGACCGAGAAGGCCACTGAGGAGGATAGAGACAGGACAAGTTGTGAGAACGCAGCCAAAAAAAGAATGACATCCCCGTTTAGAAGATTTAGGGAAAGAACTCTTTCAAGGGAGAGACTAGCCAACAACAAAAAAGAGGACGCAGATCACCATCAAGCTACAGAAAGCTGTGAGAAAGTGAAGGATGTTAGAAGCAACATCAAAGATGAGAAAGGGAGTGACATCTTCAATTCAAATAGCGGAGGCAACCGTAACACTTTAAACTGCTTCTATACGCGATTCAAGTCTAAAAGGAGAAAGACAATCTGACGGAGTTCCTCACTTAATTTTAGTGTTAAACTTGTTTTCATTTATTAATGTAAATGTAGCTTAAATTAAGTTATTTATCAAACAAAGTTCAGGCAGAACAATTTAGTGTAAAATAAGATTTATAGGCATTTCATAGTGTTAAAGATACTCTAGCCACAAAGTCATATTTATTTAAAGTGCCTTATTTGTACATGTTATTTTACTAATGTGAGTAAAATTTATACTCTTGTTTTCTGTAGTTGGCTTTATTTCCTGCTGATAGCGACTGGGTCTGTGAATGAAATAAGTAGAGGTACTTTTTAGAAATCAGTATTTACTTTTGCATTAGAACCCCTAGTAATGATCTTATCACCACCTTTGCTTCAGAGAATTTTATTGCTCTTATTACTGCAACTACTTTACAGCTAAAGGAAAACGAAGGCAAGAAATTTTATCTTGTCCACATACACTTTTTTTTTTTAAGATTTTATTTATTTATTTGACAGAGATCACAAGTAGGCAGAGAGGCAGGTGGGGCGGGGGATGGGGGGAGAAGGCTTCCCGCCAAGCAGAGAGCCTGATGTGGGGCTCAATTCCAGGACCCTGAGATCATGACCTGAGCCGTGGGCAGTGGCTTAACCCACTGAGCCACCCAGGCGCCCCCACATACACTTTTTATTTCTTTTGCTTTTTATATAAAACTCTGATTGAGACAGGAAACCAGGCGTCCCCACATACACTTTTTATTTCATTTGCTTTTCATATAAATCTCTGATTGAGACAGGAAAAGGAGATCTGACATAGCAAGTGAAGAATCATTTGGAAACTTGTTGAAAATACAGTTACTGTGTCCTACTACAAACCTCTTAAATTCGAATTGCCTGAAAGGGCCCAAGAATATGTATATTAATAACCTTTCCAGGTAATTCCTAGAATTGATTGTATATGAGAAACACTCATCTAACAGAGGGATATAATTCTAAAACAGTAAAGCAAGTGACTCCTCCAGGATAAAAGAACAATCGTTCTTTTCTTTTGAGAAAGGATTTTTATATTTTATTTGGATGGGGTTTGGGGGGGGTTGTTTTGGTTTGGTTTTTTGTTTTAAATTTACCAAATCCATTTTCTTGGTTCTCTTGAAAATTGACCAGTCACTTCCTAAAAAGCACTGAGAAATGACAATGTTGAGAAGAACAAAAGCCTTGTTTCTCTCAACTTGTCCTGTGCCTGGTGGCCCCATAAGCCACAGGGAAGTCACCCGTATTCTGGGTCTTCATTTTTCTCTCTGAAATAGTTACTAAAACTACTTAATATGGTTAGTGTTCAACAAGTTTTTTCTTTAATAACTTGAGTTATATGTGTATATAAAGCCTATAGTTTTCCTTAATGAGATTTGTCAGGATTGTCCTTAAAGGTCATGTACCTTTTGAACCTCATTTTTCCAGTAAAAAGGAAAATAATTATTTGCTTCTTTGAGACCTACTCCTTGTTGGGATTACTATGGCATTTCCTTTTATTTCTAAGTAAGTTTGTTTACTTTTCTAACAGTTATCAAAATAGACATTATGTACCTTTGACTGTCATGCTACAGATTTATTTTGAGATGCTTCTGCCTCATTCCATCTCTACCCATTTATTCCAGAGAATGGAAGAGAAAATCTCTCTTGCTGAATCTGCTGTGCAGTAAACCATAGAACAATTTAAAATAGGCAGATGCTTTTATTTTTGTAACACATTTTTATAAATGTGTCAGTTCTGCTGTTTAAAGCAATATTCTGTAAACCTAGCGAAGAAAAAGGAAACTGGGTATAAGATGAAATTCATAGCTAACACAATTGATTTAAAAATATGAAAATAATTGCTTTGAACTTGCGGTAAGACTCCTTAGTTGACATAAGCAAAATATCTGGGGTAAGTATATGGAGTTTCAAAAGCAAAAATGTAACTCTCTTTTTTGAGTCTTGATTCCCCTCACCCACCCTTACTTCAAGGTGGTATTCTAGACCCTCAAATCAGACCATGAAATATTTATGTTAATCAAAGAAGGGGGCACAGGGCTAAAAAGAAGTGGAGAAACTCAAGATGTCTGCTTTTTACTATTTTGAAATATATCTAATACCTTCTTATTTTATTAAATGCTTGTAGCTATGTGAGAGCCCAGGGCAGATACACATTTGGACTAGTTTCCTCAGTAATACTGGATTTCGACTTCGTATTTCTTGAATTTGGAGTCAGGTTGGTACAGTGTAGGTAGGTAGATGAGTGGATATGTAGGGGAATGTGTGTAAGAAATTAGCATCATTACATCTACACAGATGGAAACTGAGATTGCTTACTCTGTCTTTTGTTCTTGTTTTTCTTCAACTTCTCCCTGACCACATACCCCCTCCCTGTTTCCTTGCTTTGTAGTTTAATCACTTGTTTTCTCTCATTTAGGTTATACACTTACACCGTCAGCTAAATCTGACAACTTGTCTGACTCCAGCCATAGTGAAATTTCTTCACGATCCAGCATCGTGAGCAATTGTTCTGTTGACTCCATGTCTACAGCTCTGCAGGATGAACGATGTTCTTCACAGCCTGTGGCGGTCCCTGAATCCACTGGGCCTTTGGAAAAGACAGAACACTCCTCAGGGATAGGAGATCATACTCAGCTTGGCCCTGGGTAAATATGGCTGCCCATGTTCATACCACAAAACCCAAGCCAAGTGACCATTGCAAGCAGTGCTCCCCAACTTGCCCTTAGATGATACCCCTGTACCTGTGGGGTGGTTGCAAGGGGATCCATAAAATAATATGAGGGCCAGCATGTATCTTCTATCTCAAATATGCAAATATGTACTATTTTGAAAGATGAATGGGTGCTCATTTTTAAGTGTGTACTGAATTTAACTGTCATGTATGTTTCAATTAGTAAGAGCTCAGAGTGAATCTGCTATGGGTAGGGGGATGTGGTTCTTGTAATGTGGCTATTAAGTTAGAGAATCCTCAGACAGACTGTGTAATGGATGGTGGTCCTAGTGCTGTATCCATTATAGACAGGTTGGGGGGGGCTACAGTCAGTCCTTGATCTGAAAGTATCATTTAGGGAGTAAGAATAACCAGCTAGCAGAAGTCCAGAAAGGTTTTTTGTTTTTTGTTTTTCTTAAAGTTAGCTGTAAATTTCTATTTAGAATCAGGCAGTATGGAAATCTTGGAGAAAATTCTGAGAAAGTTGATTATAAACTGATTGTTAAATCTGGTATTTTTTATTATGAAACAAATCAGAGTGAAGTGTTACCATATTGGTAAAGGTTTTAAACTATGATTTTCTAGACCAAGGGTCAGCCAACATCTCTGTAGAAGTTGAATACTAAATAATATCAAGACTTTGTAGGTCATGAATTCTGTGTTGCAACTGTTCAACCCTGCCATTTTTGCTCTGATAGAGCCTTAGACAATGTCGTTTGTAAATAAGTGGAGATGCTGTGTCCCGATAAAATTTTATTTACAAAAATAGGCCAAATCTAAGGATCAGATTTGGCCTTGGGCTATAGTTTGCCCACACTTGCTCTGTACTGTGAATGAAGGGTTCACAAGCTTTTTTTTGTTGGGGAGCAGGGTGCAGCTAGCAGGAGACAAGGAGGGTAGACGGCCTGATCGTAAACATTTCAGGCTTTGCAGACTCCATTTTTCTCTCTCTCAAATTCTTTGGCATGTTTTTGTTTTGTATAAACTCCTTTTTTTTTCTTTTCTTTTTCTTTTTTTTTTTAAGATTTTACTTATTTATTTGAGAGACAGAGACAGTGAGAAGAGAGCATGAGAGAGGAGGAGAAGGTCAGAGAGAGAGGCAGATTCCCTGTGGAGGTAGAAGCCCCTTGCAGACTCTATCCCGGGACTCCGGGATCATGACCTAAGCCGAAGGTAGCCACCCAACCAACTGAGCCACCCAGGCGCCCTTGTTTAAACTCTTTAAAATGTAAAATACCATGCTTTGCTCCAGACAATACATGCTCTTGCTCCAAAACATGCCATTGGCTGAATTTGGCTCCTGAGCCCTAATCTGGGGACACATGCTGTAAATAATAGTATACATTTTACAGTTCTTGGTTGGAGAAGTTACTCTGTACTTGGCTTTATATTAGGCTAACCTCAGAGTTAACATTGAAAAACCAAATATGGTTGAGAACATATAGTTAAGAATTCTTTGTTCTGTATCCATGTAGAGAGTCTAGCATTATGTTGACCAACAATGAAAATGTATACTTAATGTTACTCATTTCAAACCTCATTTTTCATTTTCATTTAAAATCAATTCAAGAAAAATTTCTGAGGTAACTTTGCTAATAAGTATTTGAGTTTCTCCCAAGTATGTTTCTGGATAAGTATGAATATTCATGGATATAGAGATTAAGTGATGATTGATTACAGTGTCATTTTTTTTTCACAAGATTATTTTGGCATTGAACACTTACGATGCATGTTCAGTAGTCTTTCGTAGGCAGTAATACTTGGATTGGACAGAAGAAGGTTTTTCCAGTAAGCCAGTAAATTACTTTTAATGGTGTATCCCCAATTTTTTAGGTGGACGCTGTCAAAACCATCTCTTGTCAAGAGTTTAGCTGTCTCCTCTTCTATGAGTAATGAAGAGATTTCCCATGAGCATGTCATTTTAGAAGCAGCAGATAGTGGTCGTGGAAGTTGGACTTCCTGTTCAAGCAGTTCCCATGACAACTTCCAAAGCCTTCCAAACCCAAAAGGCTGGGATTTTTTAAATGCTTATCGACATACCCATTTGGATGGCCCCATTGCTGAAGTTGAACTACCTGACTGTGAGCCCTATTCCTGCCCTAAAGGCTGCTCTAGAACTTGTGGTCAGTGTAAAGGAAACCTAGAGACTAATCAGATGAGACAGAGTTGGGCCTCCTCCAGTTCTCTGTCTGACACATATGAACCAAACTATGGAACAGTTAAACGGAGAGTGTTGGAGAGCATCGCACCTGAGTCCTCTGAAGGCTTGGACCCCAAGGATGGCACTGATCCAGTTTATAAAACTGTTACTTCAAGTACAGAAAAGGGCCTGATTGGTAAGTTCTGTATTTTTTGTCATCTGTGGCATTTAGAGATTAAGTGGCAAAAAGTGGCATTGGGATATCTTGGCCCAAAATTTTACCCCTGAAAATATTTCTTCTCACTCCAGGCTCTCTTCCTGCCTTCTACAAACAAATTATTTTCAAAAAGTTGACAATTTCTCAAGGGTTTTGGGACAGGTATTCAAGTCTATTAAAATCAGAGGGCTGATATGAAGGTAATTAATTAAGCTGGCAGTTTCATTTGTGTTTTGTTTTTGAGATTTGTGGTTTCATTGAGGAAAATTGTATTACTATGCAACCCTGACAAAGGGATTATTCTCTTTGTCACCTCATACATTGTTTGGACCCCAATTGATGTGATACATGGTAGAAACTTTAAATCTGATATTATTCTTTAATAAAAGTGGGGAAAATTGTGATAAGGAAGTCGAAAATATTTTTGGGTATACCCCCCTAGCACACATCATGGCTATGCCAGCTCCTGTTTTGGGTTCCATTCTGACCACAAACAGCTTTTTTGTTGTATGTGTTCATTTAGTATTTAGCCATCAAATACATTTTTTCATTTATTCACTGAATTATGTAAATATTTAGATATAATAGCCCCTGCTTTTCTATTTATATGGAATGATTATACTTTGAATCAACTATATAACATATTAATGAAATCAGTTTAAATTACTAAAAATGTGAAAGATGTGCTGATGTCTATAGCACATGTGTAGTACATTTTTACTTGTCAGATTGCATTATAGCAATCTGCTATAAAGGTTTTTAGCGTGTTGATTTTTTTCCAAGCATTTTCTATTAAATCTTTCTGGGTAACTGCTATATGGATAGTTAAACATGATTGTACAAAGATATAAAATGAATCTCCTGTCCTTTTAGGAAACTAGATTTTTATTTTTATTTATTTTTTTTTTTTAAGATTTTATTTGTTTATTTGACAGAGAGAAATCACAAGTACACTGAGAGGCAGGCAGAGAGAGAGAGAGAAGGAAGCAGGCTCCCTGCTGAGCAGAGAGCCCGATGCGGGACTCGATCCCAGGACCCTGAGATCATGACCTGAGCCGAAGGCAGCGGCTTAACCCACTGAGCCACCCAGGCGCCCGGAAACTAGATTTTTAAAAATCTTTTATTGCATTTCTAGATAACTCTGGGCTTAAATTCTTCATTCTTGTCTTACTGGTTTTGCTGACTTCACCCCTTCCCTCCCTGCCCCATCCTCTTGGGTGGGAATGGAAATCCTTGAAGAACTTGATACTACATGCAGATTTTGCTGTTACAGTTGTAGAAATTTCATTATGAACAAACCTGATTGTCTCTAAAAGAGCAGTTAACATTAGAATTACCAATGGTCTTTCTTAATTTATTCTGCCTACATTTAGGTAGTGTTTGTGTTTAAAAGTTTACATCAGTAAGGCCATCAGAGTGGTTTATCCCTTAGGTCCTGTGAATTGGTCTTAATAAAATGGAACTTCTTCTTTCTTTAACCTATTTCTGAAGTTTTTTGAAACTGTGCCTTTGTCCCATGGTCTGCAAACTTAGGGGAAAGGTTTTTAAGTTACATTTTTTTAAAGTCACAGTTACTTTGAATGTGCACTGAAAATCACAGAAACTTAAGATGGATTTCCTAAAATTATGGCTTTTTTTTTCTCTTTTTTTTTCCCACTTAATCACAAATCAGAAGTTAGCAGTAAGATGCCTGAAGGAATTAGGTCCTCTGTACCCAGGAAGTTTAAGTTGTTGATACAGCAGGACTGACAGGTCGTTTCCACAGGAGTGCTGTAAAACGGTGGTTCATGTCTCAGGACAGAGTGGGCAGCCCTGAAATAGAGGGTCCAGATGTCATTTCTGCAAAAATCCTCCCTGTCAGCAGAGCATAGGTGTTCAGGTTAAACTGCTGAATGGTTCTGACTGTGTCATCCCCAGGGCTGGTGTCCCAGGCAGCTGTTTCTGAATTTGGGGGTGGGGGGGTGCTCCACTGAAGAGGAGGGCTTGTCACCACATCACTTCTTTCAACTCTCTGTCACTCTGGTTTTGTTTATAAGACCTAATGTGATCTATGTGTTTGAAAACAGGTTTAAATATTAAGTTTTAATCATTATGTTTTTAATCTGCTCTCTCTATATTCAAATATATTCATTTAGTCTATTTTTGAGTTCTGTTTTGTCACTGTAATAAGTTTCAGTATTTTTTTTTCTTTCATTTCTTAGATTTTTCATTAACATTTCCATTGCTTGTTTTTCATGCCAGTGTACTGTGTCACCTCACCCAAGAAGGAGGATAGGTATAGGGAGCCACCTCCCACTCCTCCAGGATACATGGGGATTTCTTTAGCGGACCTAAAGGAAGGACCCTATCTACACCTAAAACCTCCAGATTATAGTGTGGCAGTGCAGAGGTCAAAGATGATGCATGACAGCCTCTCTAGACTGCCACCAGCCTCCCTCGGTAGCAGCCCCGTGGCCTGTGTTCCGTCGAAGATTGTAACTCAGCCTCAGAGGCAGATTTTGCAGCCGTCCCATCCTAAGCTAGCAGATGTGACTGATGCAGATAGCGAAGCAGATGGTATGTTGACAGACTACCTTAATGGGTCTCAAATAAATTGCTGAATACATGAATTGATCTCTACTCTGTTATTTCATATAGTCATTAATGTTTACTTCTAATTGCTGTAGCAATCTCTGTTTTAAAAAAAGAAAGAAAGAAATCCCTTAATGTGGTGGTGTATTTTTTGAATGGAGTAATCTGCATGTTTCTGTGTGCCCAGTACCCTTCTTCCTGCTCAGATAGGGTCTTCTTAAATTTGACCAGAAGTGGCTCAGTCTGATACGATCATTTTGAGAGGAGGCACTTGACCTTAGTAGAGCTGCATCTCACATTAATGCATGAAAACTGGAAAGTGCCTCATTACCTGAAGTCTTGCTGTTGGTGTAGTTCCTCTTAACAGCAGAACTCTTGACTGACTGCAGCTGGGGCAGCATCTTGCAAAATGATCTGCTTTATTAAAAATAAATGAAATTTTATCCCTTCAAGCAGTAGAGTAATGAAGCGATGAAGCAGTTAGGGCAATGCCGTCTGTCAGTCCACAGTGCGAGCAGCACTCATGTCATTGTAATAAAATCTGGGCCTTGATGGGATATTTGAGAGGATTTCTTGGTTGAAAGTGACTAGTTCTCTAAACAGGTGGCTAGATTGTATGTTGATCGTCATTACTATGCCTCATCTACCACTTAATGATGTCTTTACTATTTTCAGAAAATGAACAGGTCTCAGCAGTGTAGCCTTTGGAGGACCCATTGGAAGTGTTCCAGAAGCCGTCGAGGAAGGAGTGGGCAGAACCACCTCATGATTCCGCAGGCCGTTGTTGCCAACGAACAGCTTGCTGCTGCTGCTAACCCAGAGGTCTCGTTCCCTGTACTCTGAGCGATGACCTAGCTCTGAATCATGCTTCCTTTTACTGAATCCTTGCAGATGCAGTTTCCTCAGCTATGGATGTTGTGCCTGGAAACCAGTCTTTACTTCGCATACCAGACCTGCCTTGGGACCACAGTTACTAAAACAGATGCAAACTTGGGAGTCCTCCCTATGTATATCATTATACATTTTTCTTAAACCAAATTATTTTTAAGATAATAGTTTAGTATTATTTCCAAGCCATAGCTTGGTTTAACGGACAAATTCAAAATGTCTGCCATTACCAAGGATATTCTTGTGCATTTGAAAAGTAACTTATTATTTGAAGTTTTGTGGTTGGTTTTCTTCGTTTTGGGGAGCTGTTATTAGCAGATGTTTAGGTTTGAGATCATAAAACTGTCTCTGATCAAACTGAAGTCATCTTTATCAGATGGTATGCTTAATCTAGACAGATGAACTTGATCTGTAACTCCAGTGCAATGTAGGGTCTCCATTTGAGTGGGATAGGAAGCCCTTTGTGGTTGAGGTGCTTGGAAGATACTGCCCTTGGCTGATTTAGAAGGCCAGCTGAAGCTGCCACAGGGTTTCTTCTCAGTCCTTTGTGACAGGGAGGCTGTGACTGGGGGGGTAGCCACCCTCATCTCCAAAGAATGAAATTTTTTCTCAAAAGAAAATGTATACCAATCCCTTCTGAAGTTAAAGTTATGCTGCATCTAACTAAAAGTGTAAATCCATTAAGTAGAGAATGGGTTCAGTAGAGTTCTACAGAAATCCAAAAAAAAAATTTTTGACTGCTCAAATGTGGAGTTCTTTCCAAAGGAAATGTAATCATTGGTCTGTAACCATGGAGATGAATTCAGCTGCATGTATGTTCTGCAGCCGCCCCTGCACCCCATCTCAGCATGAGGCTGTGTTCAACCCTGATCAAAGCAGCAGCCCCCAGCTGCCTGCAAGAAAGCTCATGAGCACACCGAGGTGATAAGTGAAAATTTTAGGGGGGACAAAGGAGCTAGAATTGTGGAAATGATTCTCTTTTCTGTATTTAGTTTAGCCCTTGAGAGGAAAGAAATACATATTTTTAATAGCCTATTGGGCATGGCGCTTCTAAGTATTTAATTAAAATTTCAGTGACTGTTTACTGGATGATCTAGTTTTTCCACATTTTTACTAATTAAATACAGTGTTTTCTATATCTTAAGTTTAAAATTTATCATTTGTTTTTTAATGTAAATGTAAGTGAGAGCTTAATAAACTTCTGTGATGACTACCAAAAAAAGAAAAAAAAAAAAGCAAGAAAAAGGGAAAAAAGCCAAAGCTATTTGTGTGCATACCCAGATTAACATGGAGCCAAAATGGGTTTACTTCTGAGTGGTCGTCCATATGTGAATTTATAGGATTTAGCTCGTTTGTGATTTCCTTTTTTAAGAGTTTGTTCTCATTTTTCCCTAGCTATCTCTTCCCTCTCTCACTTTCTTGCAGTCCCCTTCAGTTTTTGTTTGTTTGTTTGTTTGTTTAAATAGTGGGCTCCACTGCCTGCATGGGGCTTGAACTTGTGACCCTGAGATAAAGAGTCACGTGCTCTACCTACTGAGCCAGCTAGGGGCACACCCTACCCCCCCATCCCCTTCATTTTGAAGTAATTCATTTCCCAAGTGGTGAATGGGAGTACTCTATGTTTTCCTTCAAAATGACTGTCTCTTCATTTAGGAAAAATAGCTTATCTGAAAAATTCCTTTGGGCACGAAAACCCCATGAATTTGAAACTTTATTAAAGCCTTAAAAATCCACCTGCCAAGTATGTTAGAAAGAGGCTAATTGACTCTGTAGCTTTCTTGTTCCATTGACATGGAAAGTGGCCTGGATCAAAAAATCCTGGTTTTGAAATTCACACTGTCGTGATTTAACCTAATAACACTGTTCCTCTGATCACAGAAAATGTCCCTTCATTGATTTACATAATAGTGTTTTCATGTCCGGGGCAAAACAAAAGAAAACAAAACAAAGCATCTCTTTGTGTCAAATTTGGTTATATATTCTTATTATTTTATATCCATTACCCCCCCCAAAAATGTGCTGTTTGCACATTATCTATTTACAGGTGTTTGAAATCAATCACGAGCCTTACCTGTCTTCATCCTTAATGGTGTTGAGAATATCTTGCACAGAGAGTCAGAGGCTGTAATTTTGACTACACCTTGTGGCTGCCTTTGTTTTTATCTAGCTCCTCCTGTGAGTGTTGGGGTCAGCCGATAACAGTGATCAGGAACTAAAGCCAAATGCATTGTATTTTGATCTGTGTGTATCCCCTAAAAACTCATGGCATTGTGATTTTTATATTTTAATTCTAATTTAGGATACATTTCTGCCTTCTCTTAGTTACATACTAAAACAAGGGAAGCCTTAACCTGTATTTGCTCCAATTCTAAACCCCCATTTTTGTTTTTATTTTTATTTTATAAATTTTTAACTTTAATGAAGACACAAGTGCCCTCACCTCCCCTCAGCTCCGAATCTGTCAGGACTTCCTGAAGCAGTAAATCCATGAGTTTTGCCAAATAAGTTTCAACAGAACCGTTCGTTTAGAATGAAAGATTTGGTCAATTAGTAAATCTGCTATATAACTTCCCTAAAGATTTATTTTAAGTAGTAGATTCTTCCTCCAAATGATTACTTTGATTCTGATCTTTGGAGAGAATAATAAGGCTTATTAACTGGTTTCTCCTGAGGCTGGTAAGTCATACTGTGGTCATTGGTATAACCTGAGCATCTCCCAGGCCAGAAGTGTGGCAGTAATCATGAGGATTTATGAGAACAAACCTAATTTTTATGAAGTGTTCTCTTCCCTATGAAAAGAGAGGAGAAAGAATTTCCTTGTATATTTAAAACAATGATAATGATTGTTATTCTGATATATTTTGTTTCTAAAAAATGTGATATTAAAGTAGATGTATCCCTTTAGCATTACCTTAAAGGCTAGAACAGAGGGATGAATCTTCAAAAGTGTCACAGTACATTTTCAAATTTAAACTTGAACCCCAGTTCATCTTTAGCTTTTGTTGTGCTTTTTTAAGGCTTCTTTATTTTTGATACACAATGCAGTTGTACTTGATCTTTTAAAATGAAACGTGAGCTTATCAGAAAAAGACAAAACTGCACAGTTCTAATAATTAAATGCAATTATACTGCACAATTCAGTGATTGTAAAGTATCCTGTAACGAGCAATGTTTGTCTCCTATTTTTTGATACCTCTTAAACTTATGTCTTTTAGAAAGACAGTGCCTCTGTATGCTTTTTGTATTTTTACTGAGTGTAAATATTTGTTATATTTTTGGTTAAGAGAATGTAAAAGTCCATTTATTATCATATCTACTAATACATTGGTGGAATCAATAAAGAATCTACATTAAACTTCTCTGCTCTTTATTTCTTACATAGATAAAATAATGACACCCAGTCACTCAAGGCGGCCATTGTGGGGCTAGCATTGGTGTGAAGGCCTTATATTTTAGGTCCGCAGAGAAATTGGAGTGATCCAATTATTGTTGACTTGGTGGTGTCTAGAAAATACCTATCTCTTTTTTGGGTTTTAAAAAGGGTGTTAGATGAAAAACCAAATAACAGTGGTTAATCCCCATTTGGCTTGTTTCTCTCTTAGAACAGGAAAGCCCAGGGCTAATGGGGTAAGTAAACACTCTCTGGGACTCAGGGCCCCGGCATTTACACTGCTTGACATCACCTGTGCATCAATAGGAAGGGCAGAAAGGTAAAGGTGCAAAAGTGTGTCTCTTTTCTATAGCGAAACAGCAGCTTTCCCAGAAGCTGCACTTGGTATTTCTGCCTTTATCTCACTAGTCAGAAGTGGGTCCCATGACCAGCAGCTGCAAGAAACTTGGGAAGTGAACTCCTTAGCTGAGCCATCAATGGCCCCCCAAAAAAGTTGGATTCCTTTCAGTGAAGAAGGAAAGAATGGACATTGAATGGGCACCTGCCTTTGTCTGCCACAGGACTCCTCTTGTGAGGCAAGAAATGCAGCAGTTTGTATCGGGATCAGATCCGAGAACCACCAAAGAAGGAAGAAATTTTGCTCTAGCATTTCTTCCTGAAACTTTCCTAGTCTTCACTCTGTACCTAGGGAATATTATTCCCTTATAATAAGGCTTCTCCCTCCTCCCGTTTAACCCCCTCTCACCACACATACCAGATTGTCCCCAGTCATTCCTTCCCCTGACCATCTTTGCACAAGTGTCCCTGGTTCATTCCTTTACTTAGAAACACTACACATAAATAGAGTAGGTTGAGTGTTGGCTACCTAAAAACATCTAGCCCTAATCTCTGGAATTTGTAAATGTTACTGTATTTGAGAGAAGGGTCTTTGCTGATGTAATGAAGCATTTTGAGATGAGATTACATTGAATTACCTGGATGAGCCCTATATGCCAAGACAAGAGTCTGAGGGAGAGAGGAAGGAAGATAAAACAGACCTAGTGAAGGCGATGTGGAGAGAGCAGAAAGGTGAAGCCACAAGTCAAAGAATGCCAGCAGCCTCCAGGAACTAGAAGAAAGGAGATTCTTCTCCACACCTCTGGATGACACCCTGATTTGGACTTCTGGCCTGTTTCAAATAGGGCACCTGAGTCCTGCTGATCTGTTACGGTAGCCCAGGGAAACCACTACACGAACTCTAGCCACTTGCACCTCTCTGGACTCTCACCTGTCTCTTCGGCTCCGGAACACTGAGGAGCTCCTACCCAGTTTACCCTTCCTTGCATCATGGCCTGGAAATTTTCTTCAGGCGGTAAACTGGGGCAGTGGTAAGGTTCAGGTCTTGTTTCTTGTGCTTTCAAAGATTAATGTCTTTCAGTGCTTGATGTCCAGTGTTTTAAATGGCATTGTTTTATATGTTGGTGTAGTTTTTTAGTCACTAGAGGCATGAGGTTAAAGTGCCAATTAGTGCCTTTTGAGCAGAAGTTGAAGTCCACATATAAAACTTGAAGATAACTCTCTCAGTAAGTAACAAGCAGACACACACATACCCTTCCCCCATCACACACACACAAAAAAATCAGTAAGGATATAAAAGACAAGAACAACAGAATTATCAAACTTAATAATCCAATGGACTCCAGAACACGTAATCATTAACTGCAAAGTATATATTATTTCTAAGTGAACATGAGCATTGATCAAAGTCGGCTCTGTTAAGCCATAAACTAACAAATTGCAAAAAGTTGAACTTGTGTAGAGAAGTTTCTCTGTACAGAATAAAACAAGTTAGTAACAAGAACTATAAAAATTGGAGGTTAAGAAATATGTCCCCCACTAACCCAATGGAAAGTTTTTGAAAGGTTTTTTAACTGAATGGAATTGAGTATCAAAACCTTTTGGTTTGAGGTTAAAGCCATACTTACAGGGGACGTTTATAGCCCTAAATATATATATATAGAAAAAGTATAGAAAGGCTAAAAATGAATTAAACATTCTTCTCAAGAAAACCAGAATAGTAACAGCAAATTAAATTTAAATAAATGGAAATAATGAAAAATTAATAACAAGGAATGAAATAAGATGCCCCCCAAAAAAATCAAGAAAGCACTGAGTTCTTTAACAAGACTAATAAAATTGCTAATCTCTTGGAATAACCAAGAAAAAAAAAAAACAGCAAAACTATCATTAGGAGTGATAAAGAATGATTATGATTAATGTCACTGAAGATATGAGACACTTTTAGTACTAAAATTAGAAGAAATAAGTTCACAGAAAAAAAACACAACTTTGCAAAACTGTAACAAGAAGGAAAATTCAGTAGTCCTACAGCTATTAAAGGAGTGGAACCTCACTTTACGAGCGTTCCCTCAAAACCGAAGGCCTGGATGACTTTATCAAAAAAAGTTGTACCAGGGGCAAGTGGGTGGCTTGGTTGGTTGGGCTACTGCCTTCGCCTCAGGACATGATCCTGAAGTCCTGGGATGGAGTCCCACATCAGGCTCCATAATCAGCAGGGAGTCTGTTCCTCCCTCTGACCACCCCCATCGTGCTCGCTCTCTCTCTCAAATAAATAAAAATCTTTGAAGGGGGGAGTGGGGGCAGAAGTTGTACCAAATGCTTACAGAAGAAATACTGCTGATCTTAATAAAATCTCCAAAGTGGGAAGGATATTTTTAAATAAGATCCTCGTTAAGACAACTCTAAAGGAAATGATGGCAGGTTTATTCTAAAATACCATTTAAGAAAAGCGAAGGCCACAGAATTGGAAAATACAATGTAATTCATACACCTTTCAAAGGACTGGTATCCAGAATACATAAAGTACTTCTATGTGTACAAAAAAAGAGCATCCAGTAGGAAAACAGGCAAGACTTAAATATTACATAAAGGAGGGGAAGTTGTCTTTTATTAAACATGGAAAGTTGCTTGATCCCTTTATGAAAAACTACATAGGTTTAGGATTGATGACGTGGAAATGTTAGCTCTGCGGTGCTCTGCTTGGACTGTGGTGGCAGGTGATCATGGGCAGAAACCTTTCCTTTGCAAGAACAATGGGGAGCTGTGGTAAAATATATTGGAGCCACCAGATGGCGCCACACTATCACGTATCCCTTGTGGTCTTTGTTTTTAGAAAGATTAGGGCAAGGTAATTTGGGGAGGGGTAAAATTTTATTTATTAGAGTGCTCGAGCAGGGGAGGGGGGAGGAAAGGGGCACTGGGAGAAGTATAGGGAGGGACCTATATGTACTGAACAGGGACCCTGCCATGGGGCTTGATCCCAGAACCCCAAGATCATAACCTGGGCTGAAGGCAGATGCTTAACCCACCAAACCACCCAGGCACCTATAATTTCTTGGCCATCTTTCCAGATATCTCTGCATTCCGCAGTGAAATTTTTTGAGAGTTCCCCTTCACAGAGGTTATGAAATGAAAACATTTCCAACCAGCAAATAAAGAATTTTAGATAGATTATAGTTGAATAAAGTTTGGACACTCAATAGTAGACAGTGTGATACAGCTATTTCTGTATACATTGTTTGTGCATTTGGACATAGGATCTGGTATATTTAATGAGTGCTGGTTTTTTCCAGGGCTGCTAAGGGAAATCTTCCAGAAAACACAAATGGCACAGCTCCGAGCAGGAATGAAGAGCAGGTAATAAACACAAGAACCAGTCGACTTCTGCGGTCTACACTGAGCAGTTGCCTACTCCACAGGCTCCTGGCAGGTGTCCATCTCATTCTGACACCACAAGTGTTTTTGGTGTTTTTTATTTTGGTAGATAAGTAATGGTATTTTATTATGGTTTTAGTTCTCATTTCCCTGGCTATTAGTAGGGTTGAACTCCTTTTCATATTTCTGTGGGTCATTTGATTTCTGCTTTTATGAAGTGCCTTTTTGAGTCTTTTGCATTTTTATCAATTTGTATACATTTTTTATGCATTCTGGATATGACTCCTTTGTCACTTACATCTTTGGCAAATAACTTTCCCACTCAGTGGCATGTGTGGTCATAATGAAGAAGGGAAGTTCTTAATTCTATTTATTCATTCATTCATTCATTCATTCATTTATTTATTTTAAGATTTTATTTATTTATTTGACAGAGGAGAGATCACAAATAGGTAGAGAGACAGACAGAGAGAGAGATGAGGAGAAGCAGGCTCCCTCCTGAGCAGAGAGCCAAATGCGGGACTCGATCCCAGGCCCCTGGGATCACGACCTGAGCCGAAGGCAGAGGCTTAACCCACTGAGCCACCCAGGCGCCCCGGAAGTTCTTAATTTTAAACTAAAGAAATGACTCCTTTCCTTTATGGTTAGTGCTTTCTTTGTGATCTAAGAAGTGTTTTCCTCTTCCACGTTCATTAACGTATTTGTGTTACCTTTCAAATACTTCAATGTTGTGCCTTCTAAATGTAGCTCTACAATATATCTAGAATAGAATTTTGTGTATAGTGTAAGGTCTAGTCTCCCACCCATTGATTGTTCCTGGACCACTTGTTGAAAAAATAAGTCCTTTGTTCCCCTGCCCTGTGGTGCCATCTCTGATGTGAGTCATAGTATGTGTGAATTTATTCCGGGGTCTGTATACTTTATCAGGCTATCCTTCCATTCCTTAATACCACATTGTTTTAAATGCTCTAGCATTACACTAAATACTGATACCTGGTAGAGAAAGGTGGCTGACCCTCTTATTTTTCAAGAATATTATTAGTTGTTCTCATATCATTTGTATTTCCAGATAAATTTAATGACCAGCTTATCAACTTACACACACACACAATTGCAATTTTGAATGGGATTTTCTTAAAATTATATAATTTGAAGGAAATTAACATTTCTGTAAAATTTAGTCTTCTAGTCTATGAGCCCAGTGTATTTCTTCATTTATTTAGATTTTCTATTGCTTTGGTTTCACTGTTTTGCTTTAAGAGCTTTAATATATCTCATAAAAGATTTATGGTTTTGAGTGTCTGATGTGTTTGGGGGTTCCCCCCCATCCCACTTTGAGAGAGAGAGAGATTTGACAATTAAAAATTGTATATATTTGAGTTGTTTGTCTTAGTCCATTTGGGCTGCTGTATCAAAAATACCACAGGCTGGGTGGCTTATAAAGAGCAGAATTTATTTCTCACAGTGCGAAAGCTGGGAATTTCTAGGTCAAGGTGCCAGCAGATTCACTATTCTTTGAGGGCCTGTGTCCTGGTTCATGGATGGTGCCTTCCTGCTGTGTCTTCACAGAGAAGGGCTTCTTTTATACGGATAGTCATCCCACTCATCGGGGCTTCACACACTTCACCTAATTACCTGCCACAGCCCTCACTTCCTAATACCCTCACATTTACGGATTCGGATTTCAACCCATGAATGGGAGTGGGGCATAAACCTTCAGTGTATGGCGGCTTACGGGGTGCAATATGATGATGTGACGTATGTATACACTGTGAAACGGTTACCGCAATTAAGCTCGTGAATGTATCTGTTACTTCACAGACTTAAAATTTGCGTGTGGTAAGAACACTTAAAATCACCTACCTTAGCCCTTAGTCAAGTAATACTGACTATAGTCAATATGTCGTACAGAATCACTCCAGAACTTACTTATCCTGCATAAATCTTTGTACCTTTTGAACATCCTCCCATCCTTCCCCTTCAACCCCTGGCAGCCACCGCCTTCCACATACAAGGGAGATCACATGATAGCCGTCTTATCTGTGTGCGGCTTACTTCGCTTAGCATAATGTTCTTCAGGTTTTTCCCGGTTGTTAAGAAAGGCTAGATTTTTGTTGTCTTCTTTAAGGCTGAATAATCTGTGTGCATACCACATTTACTTATCCAGTCATCTGCAGACGGTTGTCTTCAAATCTTGGCAACTGCAAATAATCCTGCAGTGAATGTGAGGGTGCAGACATGTCTTCAGCCAACAACCAGCAAGGTGGAGCCAGCCTTTCCTTAGAGAATGAATTCTACCAAAATCTCAGTGAGTTTGGAAGTGGATGCTTCCCTCGTGAAGCCTCCAGCTTAGAGCACAGCCCAGCTGACACTGTGAACTCCCAACTTGTGAGACCCTGAGTAGATGACCCAGCAGCCAGCCTAGGCCCAAACTTCTGACCCACTGAACTTGTGCTGTTTTGAGCCACTGAGTTTGTGATGATTTACAGCAACAGAGAACTAATATATTCTGTATTAGCTATAGATTCTCTATGTTCTCTTAAACAGGTTACCAACAATAACCTCTCTCATTTTTACTGCTGCTCTGAGGATGAAGTGAATTAATCCACATGTAATCCTCTGGCAGTGCCCAGCCACCTGGCAAACTCTAGGCTGGATTATTATGATCCCGCGCTCTCTCTCCCTGCCTTTTTCCCCTCCTCACACTTCCGTAGTTCTGTACCTTCACTGTTCCATTTCGTCTTCTCTTGCTGAATTTCATTTCTTTGCCCAGTAGAGTCTTAGCTGTCCCACACCTCCTTTATCTATGGTCATTTATCTGACAACTGCAACTATTCAAAATATAATCCAGATGCTCCCAAAACTAAAATCAATTCTATGTAGCAAATGCACTGAAGTTCTATTTTTGACTTGTTGGTGAGACCGAGCACTTCCTTGTTTCCTAAGTTAAAACATACTAGGGGTGGAAAACTAGTAGGAGACACACTTATAGCAAGAAGAATGTGAGGAAGACCCCATGAGAGGGAAGGGGCCAGAACACAAAGGCACAGAAGAGCTTGCCAAGCAAGGGAAAATGGGGCAGGCTGTGTTTCAGGGATTCATGGGGGTGTCACTCAGCAGACACAGCGTCAGGGTGGCTCAGACACTCCTCGTCAGTGTATGTTCATACTTGAAGTGTATATTGGGAATACATAGTATTTTTAAAGCCTTATATTTATTGAATAAAAGATACCTCATTCAACTGCAACAAAGACAATTTAAAAATAGGCAAAGTACCTAAAAGTTCTACAAAAAAGATACATAAATGGCCAATAAGTGCACGACAAAATGCTCAACATCAATCATGAGGGAAATGCAAATCAAAATCATGACACCCTATCACCTGATAACCATTAAGATGGCTACTATTTAAAAAAAAAAAAAAAAAAAGTTTTGGTGACAAGATGAAGAAATGGGAACACTGTGCCCTGAAGGTTGCTCAAAAAAATAATACCATACAATCCAGCAATCTCACTTGTAGGCTACTGTCCCAGGGAACTGAGAGCAGGGTCTCCCAGAGGTATCTGTCCAGCCCTGCATCATTCACAGTCAAGAGGTGGGAGAGATCCAAGTGTGGAATGTACATGAAGTGGATGTATTATTCAACCTTTTGAAGGAAGGAAATTCTGACAGCTGCTATGACATGAATGAACTTCGAGAAAAGATATTGGAGTTAATGAAGCCAGTAACGAAAAGATAAATACTGTTTGATCTTGCTGATGTGAGGTACCTAGTAGAGTCCACAGTCAAAGGAAGGAGAAGGGTTTCCAGCGTCTGGGCAGGAGGGAGAAATGGAGAGCTAGAGTTTAATGGGGTAGAGAATTTCCATTTTGCAAGACGAAGTTCTGGAGATCAGTTGTACAATAATGCGGAATTGTACACTTAAAAATGGTTAGGATGGTTGCCTTTGAGTTTGTGTGTTTTACCACAATTTTTCCAAACCAATAAAGATGAACAGATGAAATATTTGTGGTGGGCTGCAGCTGGACAGGGCAAGGAATCAGTAGGCAGTGATGGAGGGTTTCAGCTCCTGTGAGACCAGAAGTATGTTTAGGGCAGTTGCACATACTTAACAAACCCATCCTCAAATGATCCCACCTCCCATGTCTCATCCGTGAAAATCCCCTAGGACATGAGAGGTCAAGTCGCTAGTCAGCACTGAGACTGCAGCAAGGGTAAGCATTCACAGGGAAACTTGACCTAGGGTTTTAACCACAGCTCGTCAAGCACTTCATTTTGCTAAAACTCTAGGGCTTTATCACGCTAAGAAACAAGGAAGCTTTAAAAGTAGTTACTCTGTCATCACCAAGGTTTGACATTTTTTTGAACAGATTTTATATCATTTGTCAGAGCGCACATGTGAGCAAGCACAAGCAGGGGGAGCGGCAGAGGGAGGAGGAGACTCCCTGCTGAGCAGGAAGCCGGACTTGGGGCTCCATCCCAGGATTCTGGGATTACAACCTGAGTTGAAGGCAGCTGCTTAAGGACTGAGCCACCCAGGCGCCCCGGTGTTTTTTTCAAAAGCTGTGTAGTTTGCGGTCTTTTTTTGTTTTTTAAAGATTCCATGCATTTGTCAGAGAGAGAGAAAGCATAAGCAGGGAGAGTGGAAAGCAGAGGGCAGGGTCCCCATGGAGCAAGGAGCCCAATGCGGTACTCGATCCCAGGACCCCGAGATCACGACCTGAGCTGCAGGCAGACGCTTAACCTTAGACTAAGCCACCCACATATTCCCTGTAGTTTGAGGTCTTAAATATACATCTTTAATCCACTTAATTTTGGTATATTGTGTAAAGATCTGCTGTGGTCTGAGTGTGCACCCCCCCCACACACACACACAATATCTTGAAAATGCCCTTTTTGATGGTATGAGTGGGTAGAGCCTTTGGGAAGTGCCCAAATCTGGAGGGCAGAGCCCTCATAAATAGAATTAGTGCTCTTAGAGACTCCAGAGAGATCTCTTGTGCCCTTTCACCATGTGAGGATATAGCAAGAAGGCACTGGCTCTAAACTAGGAAGAGGGCCACTGTCAGAAACAACCATGCTGGCCCTAGAACCTTGAGCTTCCCAGCCTCCAAAACTGTGAGAAAGAAATTTCCGTTGTTTGTAAGCTATCCAGTCTGGCATTTTCGTTATAGTAGCCCAAACAGACTATAAGATCCAGCCTTATTCTTTTGCATGTTTATACTCAATTTTCCACAAGTCTTTGTCTTGGTTAAATTATTCCTAAGTATTTTATTTGTCTTGATACTATTATAAACAGAATTGTTTTGTTAATTTCCTTTTGGATGGTTAGTATTAGCATATAGAAACATAACTGATTTTTGTGTGTTGATTTTGTTTGCAGCTTTGCGGAGTTTACCTCACATTTTTTCTTCTTTTGTTTTGTGGAATCTTTAGGACTTTCTACGTAACAGACCATGCTGTTTGTGATAGGAGCTTATATTACCTCTTTCTTTCTGGTATGGATGCCTTCATTTCCTTTGCTTGCCGTTAAAGCTGTGGCTAGCAGTTCCAGTATTTTGTTGAATAGAAAGGTAAAAGTAGGCAATGAAGTCTTGCTCCTGATCTTGGAGAAAGAGCTTTCAGTCTTTCACCACCGAGTATGTTAGCTGTGGACTTTCCGTTTACAGCCTTCATTTTGTTCAATGTTTTCTATTAATAGTTTGTTGAATGTTTTCATTGTGAAACTGTTGAATTTTGTCAGATGCTTTTTTCTGTACTTTGATGATCCTACTAGTTTTCCTCCATCATTCTGTAAATGTGGTATATTACACTGGTTTTCTTACATTGACACATTCTTGCATTCTAGGAATCCTTCTCCCCTGGCCATCCTGCATAATCCTTTACAGTGCTATTGAATTCTAGTTGGTATTTTTTGAGAATTTTGTGCATTGCTTTCCTCTTGCTGCCTTTAAGGTCCTCTTTCTTTGACTTTCGATAAGTTCATTATATAGTTTACCCTTGAACAATGTGGGGCTTAGGGGTGCTGGCCACAACCCCCACCCCATGTAGTCATATATAAGTCACATATAACTTCTGACTCCCTCAAAACTTAACTCCTAATGGCCTATTGTTGACCAGAAGCCTTACCAACAACATAGCCAACTAAAACACATTTTGTATTATATATATTCTATACTGTATTCTTACAATAAAGTAAGCTAGAGAAAAGAAAATGCTATTAAATCACCAGGAAGAGAAAATATGTATTTGTCCATGTTCATTTAGCTCACTGAGCATACTTAAGACCCTTGTGGTAAATTCGTCAAGTCAGAGGTCTCCATTTTTTAAAGATTGATTTCTAGAGATTATTTTGTTCCTTTGAATGAGCCATGTTTTGTTATTTCTATGGCTTGTGACCTTTGGTTAAGATTTTGGTATTTGAAAAAGCAGGCACCTCTCCCACTCTTCAGAGACCAGGTTCAAGCAGTGGAAGACTTTGACTCATCAAGCCCAACCTAAAAAAGGCTCATGGTCCTCTTAGATCTCTGCTGAGGATACATCTTGCCTGGGACCACATGTGGGCCTGTTTCAGTTCCTCACATACCAACTGCTTTTACATGGTCTCATTTCCATTAAAACTCTCATTCCTGCCCATTCTCAGGAGACTTGAATTTTTCTCTTCCTCTGCCTGTGATTTCTTGTCCACAGCCATCCATGGGTCTTCAGACCACCTGGAGTTCTAACCTGCTAACGCACCCGTGCCTATAGTCAGCAGCCTCCAGCCTGCCTTTACTCGATGCCATCATTTCCAGCAACATTCTGAGTCAGGCAAGAAAACCAGTCCCCAGGCAAGTCAAAGTTACAAGCAAGTTTCATTCTTCGAGTCCCAAGGGAGGAACAGGATTGGGTTGTTTCCTCACCACTGAGGTGTACTGCACCAGCATAAGGGTGGGACAGGGACGCCTCAAAATTTCTGACCATTTTGGGTGTGGCCTTTTCTGTTCAGTGTTCACTTGGTTGCTGCAGCTTAACTGATCGCTAGCATTCTCACAAAGCTATTTTGGTCCTCTAGTATTTGGTGTGTTGTGGGGGGAACAACAGCCTGGAGCTTCCTACTCTGCCATCCCACTAAAGATACCTTTCTACTATCTGCTTAAAATGTAACGTTATTTTGTTTTATATTATTTAGAAACTGGTAGTATTAAAAAAATGAAACCCAAACAGGATAGACTGGAAGTACTTAAAAAATAAGTCTCCATGTCCACTTCTAATATTCCGTTCCTACTTTTACAGGTCTTTACATTTTGAATTCTTCTGCAGGTCACCTCCTTAATTGTAAATAACTTGGCATAGTTTAATTTCTTCACTCATCAACTTTGAATGCTACAAATGACTTTATGCAACAAAAAAGGAGACTTGCAATAGACTTCCTTTTCCCTCATTCCAGTTATGGTTTTATTTTTACACGTAAGTTTCTCTGTTGTTTTTAAGTAAGGTCTGCACCCCACATGGGGCTCAAACTCATGACCCCAAGATCAAGAGTCGCATGCTTTAGCGATGGAGCCAGCCAGGCACCCCTCTTTCGTTATTTTTATTTTTTTTTAATTTTTTAAAAATATTTTTATTTATTTATTTGACAGAGAGAGATCACAAGTAGGCAGAGAGGCAGGCAGAGAGAGAGAGGAGGAAGCAGGCTCCCTGCTGAGCAGAGAGCCCAATGCGGGACTCGATCCCAGGACCCTGAGATCATGACCTGAGCCGAAGGCAGTGGCTTAACCCACTGAGCCACCCAGGCGCCCCTCGTTAGTTTTAGAATTAAATTCTTTCCTAGTTGTGAGGTACAACTGACATAAAACACTGTTGTTTATAGCCATAAAAGGGGTAAATACTTGCCGCACTCCCAGTACATACATGAGAGATTAGCACTCTGCACTCTGTCTTTCCCCGCCACCATCTTCTGAATGTGGTTTCCAGTTTTCTAAACTGTACTTTATGTTCTGTGAAAGTAGTTGTCTTTCATGGTTTGATTTTAAAAGATCTGCATCCTGTGGTGATGTACCTGTGTGCCCTGAAAGGCAATTATTTGTCACTAAACCTATATCTCTCAAATGAGTTTTCTTAAATTTCACTCAGAACTTAATTTGCATGGCTGATGCTATTCTTGGAGCCTGACTTTCATGTGTCATTCACTCAAAATCCTGTCTTACCTTCAGACAAGTTTTTGGTTTATACTAGAATACCAAGAATTGTCGTTTTTGCTTCCTGACAGTACATTTTTTCTCACCATATTACTGACATCGTCTCCGTTTCATACGATGGTCTTGGCACGGTGATGTTTTAAAATGCAACTCTTTTCCAGTATCCCCGGCTGTTTGTCCAGACCATGTCTCAATTTCTGACCTGACAGAATTTGTTTGGCTTCATGTCCATCTGTGGGCACCCCAACACTAGAATGAAAGCTCCTAGAGGGTAAAGGAATTTGGTTTGCTCACTGTTGTACTGTCGGGGACCACCTGTGGCCAAGGAAGTATAAGATGGCACCTGGCCAGCTGCCAAAACAAACCTCCACGTAAACAAGTTGATATCGGGGACGGCCCATGTAGGGGAGGAAAAGCGGACATTGGATAGACTAATTAGGGGAAGCTTAGCACCAGGTCTGTGACTGGATGTCTTGAGAATTTCTGTCTTCTGATAGGGTGCCCTATAAGCAAGTGTGGTATGATAATAAAGAGGAAGCAACGTTAACAAGATACCAGGCTACGTGTCATTCTTGCGGGTCGAGAACGATAATTGGTGCCGAAACCTGGGACACATTAAGAAAAATAGAAAAACCTTGCAAGGGAGAAGTCCGCAGGTAAGCGGGGTAAAACCACGACAAAGGTGGTGGGAAGCTTGTACAAGTCTGCAATAAGAAGCGGGGCAGCCTTAGAGCCGGGATTTAGCGGCGAGTATAGGCGGAACAACCATTAGGTTGGGATTCTAATTATGGGATCAGGACTGTCAAAGTCGAGGTTAGAGGGTTCCCTAAAGGACCTTCTAAAGGCCAATGGCACGCCGTTAAAAACGAAAACTGCTAGGACATTCTTGAATACAGTTGAGGCAGTGGCGCCTTGGTTTCTGGACGAGGGCTTGCTAAATATCCCCCAAAGGGACCAGTTAGGTGAGGATTTTAGGAAGAGGGATAAAAACAAATCATTGCCGCCGGGAACGTTAGTTATATGGACTCTAGTCAGAGGGTGCCTGGGAGGATATAAGCCGAAATGTGACTCAGCTATTCAGGAGGGCGCTGAGGCACTCGAGGAAGTGAAAGAAGAACGCTCATCTCGAGCTGCGGAAAGGCGTAGTTCTAGCGAAGGGGAAGAAGAAATGTCGGGGGAGGAGCTAGAGTGGAAGTTCAAATTAAAACTAGGCCCTCCCTGTTCAGCAGTGACCCCTAATGCTCCGCCTCCCTACAATCCCCTGGTGGGGGAGATAACATGTAAATGTCATCCCTCTGCTAAGGAGGATTGGAAGACCGCATGGAGGGGGGCCAATAGCAGCTCAATTTTCCCAGTTCTAGAGGACCAAAATCATCAACGGTATCACCAGCCCTTGGACTTTAAATTAGTTAAACAATTAAAGGAAGCAGTCATGCAGTATGGCCCTCAGGCAGCATTTACTATTTCTCTAGTGGAGTCCATAGCAGGCATGAATTTAATCCCCAAAGATTGGGGGAATTTAGCAAGGGCAACCCTCTCTGGAGGGCAATATTTGGTCTGGAAGACAGCATGGCAAGAGCATTCCCAGGATGTTGCACGGCGTAATGCCGCGGCAGGCAATCCACAATGGAATCTGGATATGCTTATGGGCATGGGGCCATACACTGGTAAACATGACCAACTGCAATACAACCCTGCCGTATACATGCAGATTGCGGCTGCCGCTACCAAAGCATGGAAGACCCTCCAGGGCAGTGGGGACTTGCAGGGTCAACTATTTAAGGTGATACAAGGACCAAATGAAGCATATGCTGATTTTGTTGCAAGATTGATGCAAACAGCTGGGAGAATATTTGGGGATGTTGACACAGCCATGCCTCTAATTAAACAACTAGCCTATGAGCAAGCCAATAAATGGTGTAAAGAGGCCATTAGGCCGTGGAAGGCTAAAGATTTAAGCACATACATCAAGGTATGCAGGGATATTAATGACAGTGTTATTCAAGGACAAGTACTTGCTTCAGCCATTACTCAAGGCCTTCAGGGCATTCAGCTACCCCAACATAAGGGCGCTAAAGGAAATTCTGGGGGATGCTACAAATGTGGAGCTCAGGGGCACTTTAAGCGAGAATGTCCTGACAGCAAGGGTCCCCCAACAACAAAGCAACCTGGCATATGTCCTAGGTGTAGCAAGGGTACACACTGGGCGAATGAATGTCACTCAGTAAAAGATATTCAAGGTAATCCACTACCCCCAAGGAATTCAAAAAACGGGAAATGGGGCCCATCACCCCAGGGCCCTCAAATGTATGGGGTGCTTCAACAGGTAGCCCGCACGCATTACCTGCCGACAAACCAAGATGGGCTACAAAAGGAAGCGCCGGATTGGACATCCGCGCCACCACCAGACTCGTACTAACCCCTGAGATGGGAACCCAGGTGGTGGAATCGGATTTTAAGGGCCCGCTGCCTGTGAACACTCTAGGCCTATTATTAGGGCGAAGCTCCACAGCCCTTGCCAGATTAATAGTACACCCCGGAGTAATTGATGCTGATTATACAGGAATAGTCAAAATATTAGTGTCTTCCCCTCGTGGCATTACAGTTATCAGTCCAGGTGATAAAATAGCACAAATTATAGTGTTACCAAGCTGTCATAAACTATTCCCCAACATAGAAAAATCCCGTGGACAGAGGGGTTTTGGCTCCACTGGCCCGCCCCTCGCATGTCTAACACTTGGAATGGAGGCTAGACCTCTTTATTCTTTGTGGATCAGAAATAAAAAAATTTATGGGCCTTCTGGATACCGGGGCTGATCGTAGTATCATTAATGAAGTTGATTGGCCAAAAGATTGGCCCCTACAAAGGGGTGATCAAACCCTTAGAGGCCTAGGGGTTGCCCAAAGTCCTATGTGTAGTGCTGCTACATTACCATGGAAGGATGATGAAGGTCATCGCGGCCTGGTTCAGCCATATGTACTTAAGATCCCTATATCTCTCTGGGGAAGAGACATTCTTATTCAAATGGACCTAAAATTGACTACTGAAGCCTTTTACAGTGAGAAAGCTTGAAACCTCATGACTAAAGCTGGATATTCAGGTGTTGGAGGATTAGGGAGGAAAAATCAGGGTATTGCAAATTCAGTACCCCTAAGTAATCATACCTCTGGGATTGGTGGACCGGGGTTGGGTTTTTCATAGGGGCCACTGAGCCTTTGAAAATTCAATGGCACAATGACAAGCCTGTGTGGGTTTCTCAGTGGCCCCTGCCCAAAGAAAAATACGAAGCAGCCCACACATTAGTGTATGAACAACTTGCTGCAGGACATATAAAGCCTTCCACTTCACCATGGAATACTCCTATCTTTATCATTAAGAAAAAATCAGGTAAATGGCGGTTATTGCATGATTTGAGAGCAATCAATGCCCAAATGGTTATCATGGGACCAGTCCAATTAGGGTTACCCTTGGTATCTGCCCTCCCCTCGAGATGGCCTTCAATTGTTGTAGATATCAAAGATTGCTTTTTTTCTATACCATTACACTCCAGTGATACCCCCGATTTGCATTTACCATACCCACTATTAATCATTCTGGTCCCGATCAGCGATTTGAATGGACAGTTCTTCCTCAGGGTATGGCTAACAGCCCCACAATGTGTCAACTTTATGTTGATCAGGCTTTGCAAAAGGTCAAGGAGCTCTATCCTTCCGTTTTGGTATACCACTATATGGATGATATACTACTTTGCCATAAACAGGAAGAACAGCTTGAAAAGGCCCTTGTCTCCCTTTTCGAATGTTTCAAACAGTTTGACTTGAATATAGCCCCAGAAAAAATTCAAAAAACAGTTCTCAAGGAATACTTGGGCACCAAGCTTGACAGCACAAAGGTCAAGCCCTTGAAAATCACTTTGCGAACTGACTCATTAAAGACATTAAATGATTTTCAAAAACTCCTGGGAGATATTAACTGAATCAGGCCATACCTAAAACTCACTAATCAGGAACTACAGCCCCTGTTCGAGACATTGAAAGGAGACTCTGACTTGAACTCCCCCCGTATTTTATCTGAACAAGCTCAAGAAGCTGTTAAATTGATTCAAAATAGACTTGAGACTGCCCAAGTTGATAGAATTAATTACTCTGAAACCCTATATTATTGTGTTCTTGCAGTAGAGCACACGCCCACTGCTGTTTTTTGGCAGGAAGGTCCCATCTCCTGGGTCAATTTAGCTTACTCTCCAGGAAAGGTTCTGCCATGGTATCCCAATGCCATAGCTAAAATTATATTGAAAGGACTAAAACTTAGCATCACTGCATTTGGCAAACAACCTGACGTCATCCTAACTCCCTATACACAAGAGCAGTTAACTTGCTTAGCAGCATGTCACGATGATTGGGCCATTACTAGGACTATCTCAACTGCAAAATTTGGCAATCATTATCCAGCAAACCCATGGCTGCAATTTAGTCTTACTCACCCATTAATTTATCCGAGGGCTACACGTCAATCACCTTTGGATAATGCAAAACTCGTTTTTACTGATAGTTCTAAAAATGGGGTGGGCGCTGTGGTTACCCAAGATAACACTGGACCTTTTTATTTCAAAGCTCCTCCCCTCAAATTACAGAGCTATTTGCAGTCATTAAAGCCTTTCAGTTGTTTCATGATACACCTTTTAACTTGTTATCAGACAGCAAATATGTTGTCCAAGCTGTCTCCATCCTGGAAAACGTAGGTCACATCAGCACCAAATCCACCATTACAGAAACTTTAAAGAATCTCCAACACTTTATATAGGACAGAAAGGTACCCTTTTACATAGGGCCTATCAGGGCACATATGGCTCTCCCCGGCCCCTTGACGGAAGGCAATCGCACTGCAGACATGTTAACCAAAAAGCAATTTATCTTCACTTTAATGGAAAATATTCAACAAGCAAAACAATTTCACAAGCTATTTCATGTTAATGCTCTTACTCTCAGACTTAAATTCAACATAATTAAAGCTCAAGCTAGGGACATTGTAGTCTCTTGCAAAAACTGTGTTACCCTCTTGCCATCCCCCTCCTTAGGAGTTAACCCACGAGGCCTGTTACCCAACCATATATGGCAAATGGATGTTACTCACATCCCTGAATTTGGCAAACTAAAATATGTGCATGTTTCCGTGGACACATGTTCTGGTGTCATATTCACCCCTATCCATGCTGGGGAAAAATCCAAAGATGTTATTTCCCACTGCCTTCAAGCCTTTGCCGCTTGGGGTAAACCTCGACAAATAAAAACAGACAATGGACCTGCATACACCTCACAAGTATTCCACGGTTTCCTTCCTCAACTAAACATTACCCTAAATCATGGTATTCCCTACAATCCTCAAGGACAGGCCATCGTGGAACGTGCCCACTTAACCATCAAACAAACTCTTTTAAAACAAAAAGGGGGAATAGGGGACACGTTCCGGTCCCCTAAAGACAAACTAAATACAATTCTATTTATTTTAATTTTTTTGACGCTCGATAAAAATGGTCAAGCAGCAGCTGAAAGACATTCAGCCCGTATGGATTCTTCCCCCAAGCCCTTAGTTCTTTGGAAGGATATCCTTACGGGACAATGGAAAGGCCCGGATCCTGTATTAATCTGGGGCAGAGGCTCCGTTTGTGTTTTCCCACAGGACAAAGAAGTGCCGATTTGGATTCTGGAGAGATTGGTCCGGAAGGCCCCTGAGAACGAGGATGAGGACAGAGGAAGCCGTGATCCTCCTACTGTCGTGGGGGACTCTGATATTCCTAATTCCCCCGACGGCGACACGTGAATTATGGGCTATTCTGAAAGCTTGGCCCTATCCTTTACCTTTAACTAATTCTTCCTTTATCTTCTCCCCGTTCTTCACTACTGAGCGTTGGTTGTATTGTTCCTTTTTCTGCGCTCTGTGTTATCCCTGTAAAATTCTCTAACCTTAGTCAGATTAGCAATTCCTCCCGACTGCTCTCCCGATATTTACAAGGCACCTGGTCTGAAGACTTTCAAAATTTTACACGGAGCCTTCTTGCTGAGACCACTAATGTTAATAGTACTCGTGTACCGCCTGCATCATTTCCAGACATACTAAATGCACTCGGCAATGTTTTTAACTTTACTAAACAATGGGCTAGAACGATTGGTCTGCTTGTCCTTCTCCTCATTGGCATGCTACTTCTTACTAAGAAAATATGTCAGTGGAGATGACAACATCGTGAGCAAAAGCGAGCCCTAGTACAAGCTCTGCTGACGACTGAAGCTGGAACATCCCCCCAAATATGGTTAAGCATGCTGGGTCGGTAGTCAAGGACGGGTAAGATCAGCAGAGAGACATACCAACCTAAGACAGGACAGAGATCTTTGCTACCTCATGTCTAATGACGGGTAAGGATGTCTTCTACTGTTGACAACCTAAGACAGGCACGATCCCTGCTATAAAACAAAAAAGGGGGAGATGTCGGGAACCGCCTGTGGCCAAGGAAGTCCCCGCCATTATAAGATGGCGCCTGGCCAGGTGCCAAAACAAACCTCCACGTAAACAAGCTGATATCCACGATGGCCCATGTAGGGGAGGAAAAGCGGACATTGGATAGACTAATTAGGGGAAGCTTAGCACCAGGTCTGTGATTGGATGTCTTGAGAATTTCTGTTTTCTGATAGGGTGCCCTACTGCATATAAGCAAGTGTGGTATGATAATAAAGAGGAAGCAACGTTAACAAGATACCAGGCTATGTGTCGTTCTTGCGGGTCGAGAACGATATTGTACCCCCAGCACATAAATAGCGTGTTGGGCACATAATGTGCAAAAAAAGATTGGTGAATGCACAAATCTTGCAGCTCATAAATGGCATCTATTTAATTATGCTTCTTAGGACCAGTTTTCCTAAAATCTTCCTGATGTTTGTTCTTATTTGGATAGATTGCTCTTTAGGTCAGCCTCAGATGTCGAAGTCCTGAGATACCTTTAAATCATAGTACTTAGTGTGTTCTGCTGGTTCTTGCAGAGCATACTTTTCCAGCTGTATTTTCAGAAAGGGTGTGTGACATAGTTTCTGATGGCTTGCTTGCCTGTTCATCTTTATTTTACCATCTCACCTCCTTGAGATTTTTGGTCTAGATAGAATATACTCGTTCAAAATAATTTTCTCTCATCAGTATGTGTAAAGTACTCCTTTATATTCTAGAGCTCACTGTTGCTCCTCAGAAATCTGATAATCCTCACAAGAAATAACCAGAGAAATAATTTCCCAGAGCTGGATACATATCTTCCAAACAAAAGGTTTATTGAACAAACTGTGAAGTGAGAAAGTATAAATGATAAAGTTTTTTTAAATTTTTAACACACAAAGCAGGCAAAGAGCATTTCTTTTTGATATTCCCCCTCCTTCAGAGCATTTTCCTTGCTCAGCAGAGGCTGAATCACTGGAATCTTCCATTTGCTTTAAGTTCTCATCCCTCAGATGACCTTAGAGGCTGGTTTTTTTTTCCTGAAATGTCTACCTGTCATGTTAGTGTCCTAGGGGACGATCAGAATGGTGGACAGGAGGAGAAAGGACAGTCATTTCTGTTTCTCAGTGGCAGTCGTACCTGACTGAGAGGCTCCTGGCCTGCAGCCTCATCTCCACGGTGCACACGCTCCACGCTGGAGGTGGCCACAGCTCACGAAGGGCAGTTGCAGTCACTCACCTCCTATAGCTGCATGCTGTGGTTCTGAATGCCCCCCCCCCAATAGTTCATGGTGAAATCCTAACCCCTGAGGTGACGTGTGTCATTAGTGCGTCACTTGTGAAGAGACGCCGTATGAAATTCCTAGCCCCTTCAGCACACGAAGATCTGAGGTGTCTGCATCCTGGAGGAGCCCCCCTCACAGGATCACACTGGCTCCCTGATCATGGACTTCCAGCTTCCAGAACTGTAAGGAGTCAACTCCTCTTGTTTATAAGCTGTCTGGTCTAGGGTATTTTGTTGGAAGAGCCCCCACAAAGCCACTATCCAAGCAGCAAAAATTAGATATAAGCAAAACCTGCAGAAATTTATGAAAATGTTAATGTGACAAAATAGACATTATTGAAAACTTGAGAACTGGAATTTGGACTCTGGGTGCTTGTGCTCAAAGCAGCAATGACGATTCTTAAACTCGCGTCTGCATGGTTCTGAACAGTGAAACAGTGATGTTTCCAGACACCCAGAAACCTCAACTAAAATGTCTGTGGACAGTGCCTGAGTGTGCTGCTGCACAGAATCGAGATCTAATGTAAAGAATCAGCTCAAATATTGGAAAGGCCCAAATGTTATAAAGGAGGCATGTGTTGAGGCAGCTGAAATTAATAAATGAAGAAAAAGGTGATCAGGTGAAGTTCTGAGGAATTTTAAATAATCTTTCTTGCTGATCCTTGAACAGACCAAAACCAAAAACGAAAACCCTTGCTTGGGAGTCCTTTCTGGGCCCCCAGAGCAAGCTATCATGCATTCACTGATCTAAAGCTTCCACACAACTGAGTTGTAAAGGATCCAGTGGAGTGTAGGTTAGAGTTGGCCAGTGTCTTTGCTCTGTAGCTGTCGCCTTGCTGTCAGACTCCCAATATCAGGAGCACACCCTTTCCCCACTGCTTGTGAGGCTCCGGATCAAACATCTGGCTCTCCTTATTCTGATACTAACTTCCTTCCTTTGGGCATCAAAGGGCAGACAGAAATTGTTAAGATGATGAGAGGCTGAGGGTTGGGGGTTACACGCAGCCCAGAGGCTGTAGCTACTTGGTGGAAAGCATCAAAAACATCAAAAAAATGAAAAGTGAATGTGCTAAAAATATAAGTTCTGAGCAACATGGTTTAAGTTTTATTAGCCCGTGAGGAATGGAGACAATAAACCTAAGGTAACCTTTCCTTTGCTTTCTTTACAGTGTACTCAAAGCACATTTCAAGCAGAGGGTAAATAATTTCCTGTCAGTTTTGAAGATTTTTGCATTTCCACAAGTTTTAGCAAATTCCCGGCTATGTCTCTAAAGCACAAAAAGTAGGATAGATCTATAAAAACAGTTTAGCTTATGAACCCTTGTGCATTTTATTCATGTCCTTTGAAACTGTGCTCAAAATAGAATCCTCATAAACCACTATCAGTTTCTTCAGATACTTTAATCAGGATGCCTTATTCCTACTATTTTATCAGTTGTGGAAAGAACTTCACCTTAACCCAATTACCTCAGTCTTCGGCCATGAAATGACAAATGTTATGATAATTTTTTGAAATATTAATATTTTTCCCATTGATTTTTCTACTTCAGAACCAACCTTACTTGGCCCATCTCCTAATACAGCCAAACCTACGGCCCAACGCACAAGGCTCCACACAGTGAGGAGTTTCTAACTGGATGTACTTGGTGAGTATATCCATATTCTTTGTCCTAAGCCAGGGATTCTCAGCTGTGGCACTATGACATTTGGGGCTAGGTAAGTCTTTGTTTGGGGAGGGAAGGGTGCTGTTCTCTGCACCACAGATGGTTAGCAACCCCACCTGCCTCAAGCTGGGACAACCCAAACTGCCTCTAGACACTGGAAGTTTTTCCCGAGGAGCAAACTGTCAGCTACCTCCAAACTTGCTGTCATGTTGGAAATGGTCCATACCTGCCCAATATGGTAGCTACCAGCTTTTAAAAAGGGATGGTTTTGCAGGACATTAATCTTAACTGAAACTATAAGAATGCCAAAAATACCCTCTGAGTGAATTCTAGTTGGCCTGAACTAAGAAAGGAAAAACCAAACCAGGATGGAAAGAAAACATTTATTGAATCAAAATCAATAATTTCTTTTAATATCTACAAGCCAACACTGAATGAACACAATGTACAAAAAAAGTATGCTTATATTATAAAAATATGTCAATTTTATCTTCTGGGTGCTGAGCAGAAGTCATTTTAAAACAAAATCAAGGCAAACTTACTTGCTCTCTATAATGAAACTGCTATAATTTAATAACAAAAGTGAAAGCTAATATATACTCACAAAATATCTTTAAAGGCGATAATGCTGCATTGGAAATGCTGAACCCAGTCACCATAGTGAACATTTCTTATTGGCACCAACTTCTGCCTACATCATGGGAAAGCACCTCTTGTAGCAAATGCAGATCACTGACAGAATCCATGGCATTGGTTAAACCTTCATTCAGTTTCCTGTGCACTGAATGTTAGCATGTATTTCAGCAAAGTACTAACAGTCAATCCTATTGCTTTAGATTCAATTTTAAAATGAGACACATGGCCCAAGATTTACAATCCCACTGATGATGTGGGGAACTTGCCACCCTTCACTATCTTCAAGCCTCCCTAAAAAATCTGTGTTTAAGATTACTGTGTTAAAATTTTTTGTCATTTCTTCTTGAATTTATTGGCACCTTCCCTCAGCATATGGTCTTGCACACGGGGTGGCTACTGCAGGTCAGTTACACACTCAAGAGCATACACTTGGGGTCACCACAGAGATATGCTCCAGAACTCAGTGAAGTACTTGGTCCACACAGAAGATCTTGATTAGAAAAAAGAGAAGTAAAACAAACAACAACAACAACAACAAAAAAAGCGGGGACGGGGGGAACAAATCAGGAGTTCAAGACCTAGGAGCAGGGCTCCCTGTACTAGGAATCCTGGAGTTATAGGACATATATAAAAGTTCTACTAATTTTTAAAGTCAAAATAGACTAAAGAGCATCACTATGGACAAGGCCCAGAAAATCCAAGGTCTTCTAAGACCATGGACAAAGCACTATCCATGGCAGGACACAGACTCTGGCTGAGAAGAACGACATGGGTCCTCAGCAAATGCCAGAATGCAGTATACACACCGTAAATTAAACTGCAAATGGCCTTGTTTTATTAGTAAGCATAAATGTTTCCTTGACAGATTCTCTCTGGGACTGACACCTATGAAGCCTCCAACTGTTGAAATACAAGCACTGAGGAATCTAGCGCCTCACTGCACTGGTCAGTTCTATTCAGAAGCACCGCTTTCCTGGTTTGCCTTATATAAGCTATTTATCCAGTTACCTGGTTCATAAGAACCTGGGACTAAGATGCAAAGAAAATAATTACTTACCTAATTTCTTAGCTGTCTACATTTTCACCTAAGTCCCATTTGCTGCATAAAATATTAATCCTACTAAATGTAGTTAGTCAGGACTACACTGGACATAGGATTTAAACAACAAGAATACATACACCATACCCTCACAGAGAAGGGGAAGTACTTACAGAAATACCTGTAATACACATCATTTATGAAGAATAAAGATTCTGGAGCCTGAGCAATGGTTTCTCACCAATCTCCTAACAAATCACCATATAGATTTCTTCACTGGCAACAATTCGGCCAAGTCACTCTATTGCTCTGGGTTAACTTCCACTGCCCCAAAACAGGTTTGAATATGGAAAGGCCACTGACACTGCAGTTAGTAGTACCGGCCAGAAGTTAATAGTGGAAACATATAGATCATCATATTAAAATAAGTCAAAACAGAGTGAGTACACATGAGCCTGGATGAGGGCCTCACCACAGCACTCTGACACACAACCACACTCGTTCGCAAATCACAGGTCCTCACTCTCAGAATAAATACACCGAACATTTACAACTGAATGAACACCTTATGAATGCCAGGTTTTAATTATAGAGTAAGCTACAGGTTACCTTTGTGTGTGTGAAACTGATATGACTTGGTGCCACAGCTAACCTCTCTCTAACAGCAGCAGTTACCCTCAGCCCACAGCAGCAAAGAAACACTCATTTCTGGGCTCCCAGACAAAGCAACTTCATAAAGCATGCGGTATCTATTCTGCTCAAGTTTCAAATGAATAAAAATGATCATTGTGCTTATGGATGTCATACCTTCCAAAATATACAGAAACAGTGACTAACAACAGCAGGTCCTACCTTACCAACAAACTCATAAGGCAGAGGGCTGGAGATGGAAATAGAAACGTTTAAAATGGGGGGGGGATGCAAAATAGTGCTAGCATTCACAAAAAAAGATCATGCTAAGATCAGATCCATAATTGATAAAAATGAAGCCACGATCCAAAGTCCGTGAGTCCAAAGGCATGCATGCCAGCCGAAGGAAATGCAAGGTTCATCTGACAACAGCTTCTTCAGAGCAGAACAAGAACGTCTCACTGGAGAAATCACAACAGGGTGAATAAGATGCCATCACACTTCTTTTTTGTATTTGAAAAGGAATCACAACAACAAATTAAAGAGGAGTGAAAAGAGAAAACACAAATTCACAATGACCTATAAAACCAAAAGAAAAATCCAAATTATTTTTACACTTTAATGTTTAATTTGTAAAGTTTATCATCAAAGATTTCTCAACCATGCAGTCTAAAACATCAAGGTACTTCACTACACAGGACATTCCCCAAAGTATCAATACTCAAAATAGTAATTTCATTCATGTTTAAAGGATACTATCTGTCAAAGGCTCCTCCCCACCTGGCTGTTGGGTCATGAGGGAAAGAACAAGTGAAAACTACTACTCAAAGTGCCTACAACCAGCCCGTGAAACCCTTAGCAGGGTGAAATATTTTGGCCTTTTCCAGCATATGACGCAGATACTCACAGGAGACAGGACTTGGGGCTATCCAGCCTTCGTATCCACAAGTTGCATCTGCACACTGGCAGACATCCCACCCCCGTAGCCCCCCTTCGACTGCATCTGGTTCTGAATGGAGCTAACCTAAAATAAGACAAAAACAGAACCAAATCAAGAACTAGGGACAATGCAACTGATCCTGGTCTCAACGTTTTAGCTAAGCAGTTTTGAGAAGGATCCTTTCTACAGAAAAAAATCTGTTTTTATAGACTTAAATTTCTGATTGCCCTTAGGGAAATGGTGAGGCTTCTAAAAACACATTTCAGGCTTCAACTCCCTCTCCCCACTTAGCAGTGATAAAATAACTGTGTTGTGATTCACAATGTACTTGGTAACATTTCAAAAACAGAAGTATACAGAGCAACTCCAGTTCTTAATTTAGACACCTCGTTCACATAGGTGATCATCTCAATTACTGAGAATCGAATAAAAATAAATACAAAGGAAATTAGACCAAAGATAAATTTTCAAAGGTCCCATGTGGTAAAACTTACATAACCGATACAGCCTTAAAGAATCCAAATTTATTCATCTATACTCATTGTAACCTGGGTTAAGTATCTCTAAAGATCTGTGAAATAGTTAACATGATAATTTCTCCTCCCCACCAAACTGATGGACTGTAGGATACTGAACTGCTGGGTTCTTCTTTTACTTGGTGGAAGCAAAGGCAAATGAACTTAGGCAAGCTGAGAAGTGCCCTTAGTGGACCAAAATTACTCCAATCTTACTTAGTTCATACCAACTCGCAACAAATGGTAAGTACAGAAGAGAATCAGGCTAGATTACCAGAAAAAGGAGCAGTGAGAAGGTGCTGGAGCTACTGACTGAACAGTGCTGAGGCCGAGCAGGGGTGATCTGCTCGAAGGGTCCCTCACCTGTCCATGGTTCCCTTGGGGGACAGCAGAAGGGAACAACATCCATTAATTAATCTACTTATCAAATACTTACTGTGCACATGATAGAAAATATGCTGTGTGAGGTATTTTCAACGTCGATCCTGAGTCCATATATTTAAGCAAAGGAAGTAAGATCTGCCTCCTTTCTGAGCAAGGCAGGTTTAAATTTATTCTAGTAGAAAAGCAAAATATAAAATGTATACCTTCTTTAGATCCAGAAGGGTTTCACTGAGAAAAATCTTGGGTGGAACATCTTACTCTAATTATGGCCTTATCTATATTCACATTACTCAAATGACCACTTCAGTTAGAAGTATTAAAAAAAAACCAAAAAAACATAAAAAACCCTGAAATCTATAGGCCTATTTATTTTCAGTAACCTTGCTCAGTCTGAGAAGGCTACCAGCATAAGCTATCTGTTCGAAGTCATTTCCTGTTCCTTTCAGGTAACCAATTTTGTGGCATGAACATGTTTCTATACAGGTACCAAAAATTCCCCCACCTAACATGTTACCTTTTCTAGGCATTTCTGGGCTATTTAGAAAAAGTAACATTTTTGTGTTTTTCCATAGTGCATTCATAATGTCATGCTGCTTCTAGGCAAGAAAAAACCTGGTTTTTCTCCAAAAGTCAGTTGTTCAATTTCAAACAATACAATTTGGATTTTCTAATGGATTATTTTTGACTGTGTATATATTGTATTTTAACACAATAACACTCTCTTATTAAAGGAGTCATGGGATCTATTTCTAGTATGAAAGGTAGTCTTGGGAAGAAGAGTGTGTTTAGAGGAAAAGAGACACTCCCCCAAGTGATCTGCCCCTTCAGGAATCCAGTGCCAGGGCTTTCCATTTGCACCGAGCCAAGTACCTCATCCATGCTGCCCAGTTCTTAGTTTGCCTTAAGTTAGTCTATCCTATTTCTGCAGATAAACCACATTTATGGTTTTGTCTCACTCTGTGCAATAATAGTATTGCACAGAAGAAAAGACTTCTCTCACCAAATCAGGTTCATATCAGTGACATCTCTCCACTGATGTCACCTGCAGGAACTCGGGGATTCCATAACATTGACCCTAACACACCGCTCAAGCAGTAGCCCGGAACCGCGTGTGCGCATCATCACACAGACAGAAAACCTCTTGGAGACACAGTGGGTTCTAACAAGCTCAGACACACTTCATTAAAACATCTAGTCCGTAAGCAGAGCAGGCTGCCTGGACTCCGCAGGTAGACTAACAGCAGAGGGCTGTCTGGAACCAGCTCTCAGCCGAAGCCGCAGACCCGGATGCCCTACAGGAAGGAGACTGTCCTTAAGCTCTAGCTACGCTGCTGGCAACGAGGGTCCCCCACATCCATGACAGGCTCCTAGTGCAGACAAAACGTCAAAGAGGAATTTTTAAAGAAATCCTGAAATGTGTATAAACAGTATTTAAAAAGTTAAATACCATGAACTAAAAATATCATTCTGGAGTTTTTTAAAAACGTGAGATGGGGAAGAACATTTGTTAAAAAAATAAAATTCATGTATAATAAATTTGAAGCCATTCGCTCGACTTGTATGGGTAATAATAACCCTATTAACAAAAGCTATAGGTTCTCATTTCATCTTTGCATTTCATGCTGATCCAGGAAACAAAGCTACTGAATTGTATTGTGACAGTAACCTGACACCTCTTACATTTCCACAAAAGCAGTTGAACAAAACAAAGTACTTTTCCTACAGATTTAAAACAAACAAGATATTTCCTTTCAGGAAGCTACACATGTTATCCCTTTGCTCACCTAGTAACTGATGTGACAAACTTCTTTGCTGTATCCAGGATATATGATCTACCTGTTTTAAAAGTCTCTGAGCTCTTATTAAGTCTTTTGTTAATTCTGTCCAGTAAATAAGTATACAATGGATAATTCTATATTTATACAAGCCTTAATGACTTTCTGGTTCTAAACACTTTAGAGGTCATTTAGACATATCAGTTTACTTTACAACTGCGGGTAAGATACTTTGTAGCTTATTACTTTAAGACAAAAAGGACACCCTGACTTGGCAGCGCTTCTCTTACAGAGCACTGTTTTGTTGGCTGAACATTAAGGAGTACACATGTTCAAGTGAGTAAATCTAAAGTATGTTTTGAAATTCACTGAAATCTCTATAAAAGATAGCAAATATATACAAGTATTTACATTAATTATGAATAAATCACAAACATTCTAATATCAAGAAAAGGCTAGTCTTTTATAAGATAAATGCAATAAATATGTTTGCAAAAGGCAACTTAATTGAAGAAAGAAGAAATTAAATATTACTAAAAGGAGGGCATTCACATTCCTTTGCAAGGAGTCAGGAGAGCCAAAAGGCTATAACTATCATTGTAAACTCAACTCCTTTTAAGTATTTTTTCAGGAGAAAGGTAGAAATAAAGGCATAGGTTAGCAAGTTAGAGGAGAGATTAATTTCCCACTGCTTATTTTCTTCTTTGCTCATATTACGTACTTATATTCAATATCTACAAATTCAGTGAGTGCTGTATAATCTTAAAGAATGTATGTAGCTGTCATACAGGTGACCTAAGTCTGTGCCCCAACACCCATCTGCATCTTCCACCAATACACTTACTGAATTCATTCCACTGAATAGGTCTCCCGATCCTACATGAGCCGTGTGCACAAAATTTGTTGGCTCTCCAATCATACTTCGGTCAATCCGCCGGCGCCTTTTCTAAAATACAGGAAAGAATGTGTTGAGAAATGCTTTTATTAGCAACATGCTTATTCTGTTGGATCTATTTACTGCGGATGAATGATTTTAATGTCCACAGTACAATTTCCCCAGGACATCAGGATCCCAACATCTTGGGACTATCAGGATTACCTCAAGAGATATATGCGCACGCACACACACAAAATGACTGGTAAAGCAAAACAACAGGTTATCATTTAGAACTTAAAATACATTATTTTGCCTAGCTTTGGCCACTGACTTATTTGTATAATAACTACTTGGGTTTTATTGTTTCAAAAGAGGTAACTGTAAAATTATCACCAGTGACCCTTATGCTTAGCAAAGAATACAGTGTGATTTGAAGAGAACATTGATTTTAACATCACTTTCTAGCTTTCATTAATAAACTGACATTATTTTGATTATTTTTACTTAGATTATACCCCCACAACCATTCCACACTAGAATGAATCAGCTGCTTTGTTTGGAGGAGATGAACAGTCTGTTCACTCTCCTCTGGTCTGAGATGGCTGGGAATGAAACCCTATCCAAACTCAGTCTACTCGGCTGGGGCTTAATGACCCCTCCTAATTTCTGCCAACCACCTCTTACAGGGTACAGAATGCTGCTGTCACAGTAACTTCTGCTACTATCTGTAATCCTTGCCCCACCAATATGCCCATTCTCATTACAGGAAGTTCCTTATCCTACTGTTTCACTGATCATGAGATCTTTCCAGAGACAAAGGTTATCTTAAATCTGTCCCATGTTTTCCATGACCCCTTAGATACTGTGATCTGAGAGGGGACTGCACAGATGGCTCAGTGTCCCAACACCAATGCTGCTACTTCCCTTTGAACAATATACTCCAGAAATTACACTGAGTCTACCCCAACTGAAATGCTGGTAAATCCTAAACACTTACCAAGACAGACCCAAGTAACACCACCTCAGGATTAAAATACAATCTTCTACAAAGCTACAAAAATGGGGAGCTCATATATTAATTTCAGAAGCCAACACACATTGTTTGGCCACCTTCTAGCTTTACAGATGCCATTTAGAATCCCTTAAGAAGCCCAAGTTTTTCCTCAGAAATACTTACGTTCATGGAGAGAGTGGGCTCTCTCCAAGTTCGCTAGTTTCTCCATCCGGTGCTTCCCATGGCAGGTGGTGTCCCTGTCTATCTGAACACAGGCATTCCTACATATTGGAAAAGTTTTTTTCTATTATGTTTTTATAACATTCCTTGTGTTCATTTGTGCAATTTGTTTCACTCTTAGGTGAACAATAGATTATGTGTGAGAATGTGTGTGTGTGTGTTTGTATAATCTTCCAATTTTCTGTTATTTTTATCTAATGTTTTTATTTCTCTTTATAGTTTTGCTGTACTGAAAACTAACTTTAGTTGATCTTCTTCAGAAATCCACAAATTTTTCTTGCAGACCACGACGTAGAGAGGCCATTCCATGTATTGGAGCTGCAACTGCACTGTGGTCCTTCCAGCATGAAAGCCACTACACACAGTGCACAAACAAAGCAAGGATAGCTCCATTTTAGTGAACATTCACTCACTCATGGGAACGAGGAGCAGATCCCAGCTCTAGAAAAAAAATTTTTTTAAGCAGGAGCTACATCAGACTATTTTTCAATTACAGTTATTTTTTCAGAAGCTCTGCTATGAAATTACATCACTGCAGTACTTTTTCATCTGAGAATTTGTATTAAGGGTTTCCATTTTCCCTCTCAAAATGCTTGACTGTATAAATTATAGTCTGTAACAGTAGGAGCAAAATATTCTCATTTACTTCAAGCCCCCTTTTCAAGGGTTGACAAATTCAGTCTTTTGAGGCCCTCCTCCCTCGGATTCTAGAAAAATTTCAGGTTAAGAAGGTGTCAGAAAACCAAGAGAGGATCCAGAACTTTTGTCTATGTTCTTCAATTGTTCTATTTGTCAGCACAAGGCATGGATTTCTTGCTATCTCTATCTTACTCACTGCTACTTCAGGTGCCCTAAATGTATCTCAGACTCCATGCCCCTCAGCACAGACCTGACACCCACAGCATCCTTTGTCTAGGAACACCCATACCAGCAGTGTGCTGGTTCCCCCGGACTCTCAGTTTATCTGTTTCTACCCAGTCCATTCAGTGTACTTCCCCTTCACACTATTCTAAGATAACACTATTCTAAGATATGGCTCATAAATGAGCCATAAGAAGCAAAGCTACCTTCTCTTTTTTAGGAGTAAGGTAAGGAAAGAAGATGCTAATAGCTTTGTGCCTATTTTCTTCTTGGCTATACTGTTACCATCCACTGAATCTGCTTTGTTAAAAAGTTGTATATCCAGGCACATAAATGTATCTTCACCATCAAAAATATAAGAATTGTCTCAATTCCTGGGCCAGACAAATTGTTGGGGTTTCTTGCCCAGTAAAGCCCTTGACTGACAGAAGGACTTCTAGCTTCTTGGCACTCTCCACACAGGAGGAAAGGGTGGATGGCTCCAGTTGAAGAAAAAGGACAGCAGTCAAGTTCCAGGGGCTAATGGCATCTATGGGCTTGCAGACTTTTCCTCCTAAGGCCTTGTGCAACTCACTCACAGGTCAGACAGCTCCACACGGCTCAGCCGGAGGGCCCTCTCATGCAGGTTAAGGGATGGGAACATTTCAGAGAGTAAGATCTACTTTAAGGACACTGGGAGTCTTGACCATCCCTTGACCTATGAACACAGAGGAGAAACTTCTCGGGTTCTAACTTCATAATTTCCTCTGGAATGGTGTGTTCAGGGCTTAGCAAAAGGCTACGCTTAGCTCACATCTCCACACTAAATGATTTATTCTAACAACTGAACTACTAAAGGAAGATGGTGGGAGAGAAATCATCACCGGGCACTTAGGCCACCACCCAACTCCCCAAAAATGTCTCCTCAAAGTAATGAATGGATCAGGTGGTTAATCAAAATCAAAGACTATAACAAACATTCTGAATACTAAGGAAGGACGTTCAACAGAGACTACTCTCATACTAAAAATGAAAGGACAGGTAATTAATTTGTAAATCTGAAAACAGTGAATACATTTTAACTTCAACTTCACTGAGTTAAGAGGTTTTCCCCTTTGATTTTAGAAGATTTCTTTGGGCTATTAATCTGACATCAATTTAAAGTACAGAGGTTAAAGGTTTTGTTGTTGTTTTTAAGATTTATTGGGGGGGGGGCAGTGAGAGAAAACGAACAGGGGAGGGGCAGAGGGAGAGGGAAAAGCAGAAGTCAGATGCTTAACAGACTGAGCCACCCACATGCTCCAGGACAAGTTGGTTTTTAAAGTCCAGTCTACAATATACAGCTGGCAGGAAGGCTGGAGGAGCCAAAGAAGTCATTACAGTAATGTTGGTGGAAAGAGATTATTTGGATTCAATTACAGCAGCTGAGGTGGAAAGAACTAGGTAGATTTAAGAGGCACTCAGTGGGTAAAATCAATAGCATTTGGTTGTTGACTGGATTTGAGAAGTAAGGAGCAGCGTAAGTTAAGAAAGATGCACAGATTTCCCATCTGAGAAGAATGTACACAATTCACAGGGGCAGGTAACACTGGAGGAGGGCCAGGCTTTAGTAAGATGATGAAAGTGCTTAAGATGCACGGACTTTGAGTTATGTCTGAGACATCCAAGTAAAGTTATCAAGAGGGCAAGCTGGATAAGTGGATATAGGATTCTGACAAAAGAAATCAAGTCTCACCAGCACAATAAAGAAGGAAAGGGCACCCCACCATCAAGTGGAGAAAAATTCGTGATCAAAGGAGGCTTTAAAAAAAAAAAAAAAAAAAAAAAAGCCTGAAAGGGAGGAGGAAAATCTGGTGTGTGTTCTCTTCAAGGTGTCATGGAGGGTTCAGGCAAACACAACTAAAAGCAGGTGAGAGGTCAGATAAAGACTGAAAAGAATGCCTATGGAGGGGTAAGAGTGAAGGACTTCTGAAGAGCCGTACGAGTGTGCAAGAGGCAGGAAATGGAACATCGAACACAACTGAACACAGTCTGGCCATCTATCTGGATAAGGACAAGAAAGAATGGGCTGAGCTGAAAAGAGGACTTAATCTTTCCTTTTAAGATAAGAAAGACTTGGGGCGCCTGGGTGGCTCAGTGGGTTAAAGCCGCTGCCTTCGGCTCAGGTCATGATCCCAGAGTCCTGGGATCGAGTCCCGCATCGGGCTCTCTGCTCAGCGGGGAGCCTGCTTCCTCCTCTCTCTCTGCCTGCCTCTCTGCCTACTTGTGATTTCTCTCTCTGTCAAATAAATAAATAAAATCTTAAAAAAAAAAAGATGAGAAAGACTTGATCTGAAGGTTAATTTCTGGTAATATCCAGTGAAAGAGTCTGAAAGTAAAATGACCATCAACATGGTAAATTCCAGGGAGGGTACAAAGGACAGATCTAGACACAGGTTAAGATGTTCTTTGGGTTTGTATTGTTTATTAACCTAGATGCTAAGTATAATTACATATTTCAAAATACAAAAATGTACTATTTTTCAGTCACTACGGACACTTAAATAATAGGACACTTCTGTGGTATGTTGTATTAAGAATACAAGACAGAGAAGATTGAAATCATGGGCAAACAAGGGGAATTCCAGAGTTGGGCCTCTGCAAAGAAAAACAGGAAATGGTGCACTCACTCTGATGCGTATTAACTGTTGTCAGTAGCAGAGTCATCGTTTTTCCTGGAAACACTCTGCTCTTTATAAGGTACTCTATTATAGACTGTCAACCTTCTGAATAATTCTTGCCATCCTTGAAATACTATTATTCTACATAAGATCAAGGATTTTAGTTGGGTTAGGGATAAGATTAGGGAAAATGTCTCTTCATATTTACTCAATGTCAATGATCCCTCAGTAAAGTGGTTTAATCTTACAGATACATCATGAAAATTTCTTTTAAGCTATCATTTTTAAGTAATCTTTATACCCAACAGGGGGCTTGAACTCATGACCCAGAAAGCAAGAGTCGCATGCTCTACCAACAGAGCCTGCCAGGTGCCTCATACTGAAGTATTTTGGGATGAAATGTGATGTCCAGAATTTGCTTAACATTCTCCAACTAGAGGAAGGGTTTGACAGTATAAGAGGATGCCCTCCACTGACAACTCTGAAGCTGTGTCTACGTACATAGGGGGGAGGGGGTCTCTTCCCTCTATTTCTGTGTATATTTGGTAATTTTCTAACAAGTTTTTCAAAATAAGTTTTTTAAGAAGATGTGAGTTCTCTCCTACTTACACCTTTACACAAAAACCTAACAAGTACTGCTTAAAAGTAAAAACTGTGTAATATGAGAATGAATCATCAACACTTCATCTCTTTTCTGATTTCCACCAGAACTGAGTTTTGTCCTCATTCTTTCTGATACAATTCTAACATCATTCCCTACTTCCTGTCTTCCTCCCAAAAGTATTAGAAGATCTATTTTAAGTTTTTGAAAACTACACTGCAGAGCTACCATATAGTATTTGGCTAACAGCTACAATATCAATTTAGTTTGTGCCATTCATTTGCATCACTCATGCACTCCCGTCGCATGTTTTTTCTCTGAAAAAAAAAAAAAAAAAAAAAAATTACAACTGAAAAAAACAGCTTAAGCAGTAAGGCCCAGTGGCAAGGTGTTTGGTGTACTCAGAGCTTCCACAAGGTTTCTCTGCAGTGTTCTCAGCTCTGCCCTCCTGTCAGTTTCAGCCTCAGGCTAGTAGCCAACAGAGTTGCAGCAATCTAAGGCCTTCCATCTGTGTTTACAGACACAGAGAAAAATAGTGCTTTATAAAAAACAAGGCAAATTTCCCCTGAGGTCTCCACAAAACTTCCCCTGGCATCTGAGTTCTAAGCCCTGTCTTGAAACAACCCCTCTCATCCAGAGAATGTCTTCCCTGAGCCAAACTCTTGAACCCAACCAATCACTGCTGAAGGATGGCAGTCTCTGAGGAGCAGCACAGACCTCGTCACGGGTCCCCAAGAGCAAGGGGTCAGCAGCTTCAACTATGGCTCATGTATCACAGAGGAGGGGGAGAACTGATGCTGGGCTTGTAATGATACTATATCCATCTAGGCATCTAGTATGAAACCTAAAAATTACTAGTCAAATATTTATTTAAAAAAACAGGGGCGCCTGGGTGGCTCAGTGGGTTAAGACTCTGCCTTCGGCTCAGGTCATGACCCCAGAGTCCTGGGATCAAGCCCCCAATCAGGCTCTCTGCTCAGCAGGGAGCCTGCTTCCTCCTCTCTCTCTGTGATCTCTGTCAAATAAATAAATTTTAAAAATCTTAAAAACACACATACACACACACACACAAAACGGAAAGGGCACCTGACTGGCTCAGTCTATTAAACGTCAGACTCTTGATTTCAGCTTCAGTCATGAGACCGAGCCCCACGGCAGGCTCGGCGAGCTCAGGGGGGCATGTGCTTGAGATTCTTTCCTTCTGTCCTTCCCCACGTGCACACATGCATACACTCTCTAAACTAAATAAATCCTAAAAAAACAAAAAACAAAACAAGAAAACACCCTGGAACATACCATTTGGAGAAAGAATTACTCCGAAATTCTCCTTCCAACAGATTCCTCTTCTTGGGTTTCTCACTTCTTTCTCCTCCTACTTCCATTTCTGTGCTACTGTTTATTTTGTGTAAACCAACATTCCTCTTCGCTCCTGCACATCTTATTAAGGCTAAGCTGATGACTATTAGCCTCTTTTCTACTTTTCTGGGCTTGAGACTATACATTCAACTGCTTATGACAAATCCAGAGGACATGCACGCTTCCTGAGTCCAACACTGAATACATAACCTTCGTGAAGCCCACGCCCTTCTCCAGTCCCTGTTTGGTAAACAACGTTTCTGCCAGTATTTCCAGTCAGGTTGGAGGGCTATCCTTCACTCACTGCGTCTTCTCCCTCACACATGGTCACATCCAATTAGCAAAACATCCTGTGGAGTCAGCCCACTTCCTCTCTCGGTCCCCACATTAGTGTCACAGCCTTATTTCAGGCCCCTGAGCCTCTCCCCTGCCTCCCTACAGGAGCCCCTCACTAACTTGCTTCCAACCTCCTTTCCCCTCCCAAAATGCTTCACCTAAATCTGGACATTCTCAACTACAAAACCGATCATGTTACTCATCCATTTCAAATCACTCAATGGCTTCCCAAAACTTCCAGGATAAATTCAAAACTCCAGAGCCTATGGGGACCCTGTCTTTCTTGCCAACTTCATCTTTAACTACATTCCTTCAAGCATTCTAAGCTTTCATCTGCTATTTCAGGTTTCCTACATACACTGTGCCCTTCCAGTACTCCTCCTGGAAGAATCTTTCCGACTGCCTTTAATTTCACTAACCCAGTCCTGCCTCCCTTACACCCTTGAGTCTAGGGTTATGGCCCCTCAGTATTCCGGGACCACATGTTTACCTACCAAAGTAAACTGGCATCTCACACTCAATTTAAACTGTCCCCTGGATGGGAGATGTGTTCCTATATAGGTTGCCACGTAAAATGTGAATCTACAAGGCCCAGTACATACTGTACAGCAATTCATCAAAAGAACTTTTTATGAATGAATAAATTTATGAAGTAATAGTAATAACAGTGTGGAGCCCAACACAGGGCTTGAACTCATGACCCTGAGATCAAGACTGGAGTTGATATAAAGAGTTGGACACTCATCTGACTGAGCCACCCACATGCCTCAACAATTCATGTTTTTAAGTCATAATTTTTCGAATGCATTTCTGCAATAATATAAACACTCCCCCCAAAAATAAAATAAATTCACTAACTCCCCCAGATTTCTTGAATATTAACTAAATAGAGCTTCTAGAAAAACAGTGATTACTTTATCACTTAAGTGATCACTTAAAAGTTCAAACTTCCTCTAGGACTTCTGTCTGGGCAATTTAGTGCACAAACACATGCCACTGAGGAGCAATTCAGGGCCAGGGTCCACAGGGTAACAGGAGGCTTTAGGTAAGAGCACAGGTAGGTACTTCTAGAAACGGACACAGTGAATAGAAAATGAATATGCCAGGGTGCCTGGTTGGCTCAAAGAGCATGTGACTCGATCTCGGGGTCTTGAGTTTTAAGCCACATGTTCAGTGTCAAGATCACACACAAAAAAATAAACTTACAAGAAAAATTAATGTGCCTGCCATTTGGGGCAGTGAAAAAAGCTGGTACCTTTAGGCTGTAAGACAGGAATCACACCAGGGCAGCCTAAGTAAATGAACAACTGAAAAAGAAAGATATGCTACTGACTTAACTTGGTGACCTAGACAAAGTATATCCCAGCCTATGTATCTTATCAAATATACCCATGATCCCCAGCAAATATCCACGAGCCCCACACAGTATATTCAATTTGAGGGAAACACAATGATACTCAACTTATGTATGATACTGTGTGAACTAGTAAAGCAAGATAATTCAAAATTTCAATATCATGAAAGAACTTCAGCTACCAACACTGGGACTCCAATGAGTACTTTTTAATTGATTAAGTTTTTCTTTCCAGTTTATCTCTTAACTCAAGCAAAAGACCCTGCAGAATGGAAACTACTCCCTTAAGCAGTAAGGACTGCCCTGAACAGGCAAGACCCTCCTAACAGACTATAAGACAATGGTCAACTTGACCTTCACTGCCCACCCGGTGCATGAACTCAACCACCTCTGTCTCACATTTTCCTTATGTAAACCTGGAGACATTTTCGGGACTCTGGACAGTCTTTGAGATATTAGTCCACTGTCTTCCCAGTGCTGGGACTCATTGAAATAAATTCCTTTTTACCACCACTCTTCTAGCAGTCTGTGGATTTTGTCAGCAGCAAATGGCCAGACCTGGTCTGCTTGGTACTGCTAGAGCTAGGTGCTCCAGCAGCCCTCCACTCCAGCTACAATGACAGCACCCACTCTTTTTAACGGCACATGTCTGCAAAGCGGTGCTTTCTAGAGTGCTGTGATAAGAACCCAAGTACTGTACAAAAGATAACATGGAACTAGAAGAGAGGGTAGTGGTCTTCATTCTGATTCCATGGTTTGAGGAGTTATGTAATACCTAACACCCACATCCTGTAAGCCACCCTGATTGTATCAGAAGGAAAAAAAGAAATTCATTTTTCTTTTGTTGTATTTTTAAAGTCGACCAAAATGTTAGGACATAGTGTTTATTACGTTGTCTGCACAAAACTAGTTACCAAATCTGTAAAGAATTTCTCTTGGCCTAGAGGTGCCATGAAAAACGTTACTCAAGTGTTAAGGGCACCAAAAACAAACTCTGAGAGCCTCTGAAGGAGGTTTATTTTTTTGAAATATTGACAGTATGACTAGGCAACAGGCATTTCTAAAGCAAATAGTTACTTTTTTCTATGAGACTACTGACAGTGATTCCCTGGATACATGAGGTGACTTTGAGAGGCCTCCAACTGTCCAATCAGTTCATACAACGGAAAAAAACAGAATAACAAAAGCTATAAAAATGGATTTAACATTCTTTGTAGAAAAGGAAAAGTCGGTCTTCACTCACAAAAAACAAAACGACTTTTACAGTAGTAATGTACCAACGCTCTCACCCCAAACCTACTCCACTTAGCAACTGGCTATCATTCCTTAAGACCCAGCTCAAACTCAGTCTCATAAGTTGTGGTCACTGATTAATCCATGATCTGAGCATTCAGAGAACAAGGCTCATATTTCGATGACAGCACTTAAAACACCAAAATAGTTTACTTGTAGTTTGATTTTCCTACCATAGTACACATTCTTCTAGGACCATAACATGCCTGACAAAAAATAGAAAATAAATGGCTGCTGTATGATAAATGGCTTATAAAGAAACAATTTCAGCTCAGTTTTCTAAAACCTACTAGTCTTATCCAGTATCCAGACCAAATGTTTTTCAAGGACCTACTTTATATGGAACACGTTTAAAGGGGGAGACGGGTAATGCAAATTCTAGTGGAGTTTAATTTCTGCGCAAAAAATCGCTCATCTGATGGCTTTTTTTCCCCTCTACCTCACAGTAATGCTGTATTTAGAGCTCAACTGGCATCACTATTTTGGTTTTAGATTGGGTAGAACCTCAATAGCAGTTGTTCTCAAACTTTGTGCACATCAGAATTCTTGGAGAGTTTGTTAAAATGCAGGCTGGAGAGCTCACTTGCAGAATTTTAAATCCAGCAGTGTTGGTTGGGGAAAGGCCAGGAATCTGCTTGTCTAACAACAGTCCAAGTGATGCTGATGGCTCCATGGTTTAGAAACAGTGGCTTTAAAGACTTACAGCTGCATATTTTAAAATGAATAATGGCTAATACTTAAGAGCCATACCACATGTCACACCTATTTCTAAGCACTTTAAACACAAGAACTCAATTGCTAATACCTTGAATAGCAGAATGTGACATTTTAATACTGCCTTCAAATCTCAGGGCCTCTGGCCAACTCTCACTTAATGTATCTTGACCTTTGCTCAAGTCTATGAATTATACTCTCACTTGTTCACCTGTTATACTCCCTGAATAAAATATTACAATCTTTGTTTTTTTAATTACTTAGAAAGCCATTAGGTTGAATGGTTTTTCTCATTAAAAATAAACAACTTGGGGTGCCTGGGTGGCTCAGTGGGTTAAGCCTCTGCCTTTGGCTCAGGTCATGGTTTCAGAGTCCTGGAATTGAGCCCCGCATTGGGCACTCGGCTCAGCAGGGAGCCTGCTTCTCCCCCTCTGTCTCTGCCTGCCTCTCTGTCAAATAAACAAACAAAATCTTTAAAAATAAATAAATAAATAAAAATCACCTGAAACCATAAAACTCCTAGAAAAAAACATAGGGGATAAACTCTTGGAAACTGTGGTCTTAGCAGTAATTTTTTGCATTTGACACCAAAAGGATAAACAATAAAAAATAAGTGGGCCTGCATGAAACCAAAAAGCCTTTGCCCAGCAAAGGAAACTGTCAACAAATTAAATGGCAACCTACGGAATGAAACAAATTATTTGCAAATTATATATAAGGGGCTAATACACAAAATACATAAAGAACTCATACAACAGCCAAAAAACAAACAACCTAGCTAAAAATTGTGTGGAGAATCTCAACAGATACTTCTCTAAACAAGACATACAGATGACCAACAGGTAAATGGGAAGGTACTCAACATTAGGAATTATCAGGGAAATGCAATTCAAACCACAGTAAGGTATTACCTCATGCCTGTTAGAATGTCTACCATCAAAAAGATAAGAAATAGGGTTCCTGGGTAGCTCAGTGGGTTAAAACCTCTGCCTTTGGCTCCAGTCATGATCTCAGGGTCCTGGGATCGAGCCCCACATCAAGCCCCGCATCTCTGCTAAGCAGAGAGCCTGCTTTCTCCTCTCTCTCTGCCTGTGATCTCTGTCAAATAAGTAAATAAAATCTTTAAAAAAAAAAAAAAAAAAAGACAAGAAATAGCACATGTTTGCAGGAATGGAAATAAAAGGAAACCCTAGCACACTGCTGGTGAGAATGTTAACTAGGGTTAGCTCCTATAGAAAACAGTTCAGAGGTTCCTAAAAAATTAAAACTACCATATGATCCCCCAATTCTACTACTGGGTATATATTTGTTGGAAACAATATGACTAGCTCCAAAAGGTATGTGCCTTCATGTTCACTGCAATATATTTATAATAGCCAAAAGGCATGGAAACAACCTAAGCATCCACTGATGATAGAGGGACAGAACACAAAGATGTATTATGCATACACATGAATATTACTCTGCCATTAAAAAGGAAGGAAATCCTACCATTCACAACAACATAGGTGAACCTGGAAGGAAGGCATGCTAAATGAAGTTAAGTTAGAGAAAAACAATTACCTTATGATCTCATATAAGCAATCTTTAAAAAAAAAAAAAAAAAACCAAACTTACAGAACCAGAGAACATACCAGTTTTTCAGAGGCAGTCAGATTAGGGCGGGGTAGGGGAAATGGGTAAAAGTGGTCAAAAGATACAAACTGCCAGTTACAAGATATTAAGTTCTGGAGATGTACTACAGAGCAGCATGGTGGATGACCCAGTGTACAGCACAGTTAATGATCCTGTATTGTGTATTTGATTGTTGCTGAAACAGTAGATGTTAAAAATTCTCATCTCAGGAAACAAACATCTGTGGCTAATATGAGGTGATGGCTATTAGCTGGACTTACCACGGTAATCACTTTGCAATACAGCAGACCCTTGATTAACAGGAGGTTTGAACTGTGCAGGTCCACTTATATGTGGAGATTGTCCGATACATGTAGTATGGTACTATCAATGTATTTTCTCTTCCTAAAGATCTTCTTAATAATATTTTCTTTTTTCCTTATTATAAAGGTACAATATATAATAGAGATAACATACAAAGTATATGTTAATTATTTATGTTATCAGTAAGGCTTCTGATCAACAGTAGACCATTAGCAGTTAAGTCTTAAAGGAGTCAAAAGTCATACATGGATATTCGATTATGTGGGGAATCTGTCTCTACCTCTGCACTGTTAGAGGGTCAACTGCATATATGTACATCAAATCCTTTACACTGTATACCTTAAACAAATATAATGTTATATATCAGTTACATCTCAAAATTGTAGGGGAAGAGAAGAGCCTATCCCTATCTCACAGAGGGAAACAGCTCCAGTGTTCTCTCCTACGAATTACCCCTAACCATTTTAATTCCCTACCTGTGGATCCTAACCAAGTTTTCTACAACACACTTCCAGCATGAGTCATGGTTTTATTTGAATAATGATTTGATAAATCATAAGCATACCAGGATGATTATACAGAGGTCATAAAAACCTATTTACAGGTATCGCTGATGATTTGACCTACCCAATCTACTATCTCCCATCTGTGTCCATGAGCCCTTTCACTGATGAGTCAAACGAACTTTGAAGATAGTATGTAAATATAGTATGTTATACTCTATATTTTTTCTTTTTTTTTTTTAAGAAGATTTTATTTATTTATTCATGAAAGACAGAGACAGAGAGAGAGAGAGAGAGGCAGAGGGAGAAGCAGGCTCCCCAATAAGCAGGGAGCCCGATGCAGGACGCGATCCCAGGACCCCAAGATTATGACCTGAGCTGAAGACAGATGCTTAACCATCTGAGCCACTCAGGTGCCTATACTCTATTAATAGTAAGGAAAACAAAACAGAGCAAAGTTTTTCCACTAATCAGACATAAAAAAGCAACTCTGGAAAAATAAGCACTGTTATTGTCACTTAAAATATACAAAAATATATGATTCCTCACAAGATTTTATTACCCATTAATCCATCAAAATGTATCTAATGAGTTTCAATACACTGCTCAAAATGACACAACACTTAGAAATTTAAGGGAAAGGGGGTGAAAACCATATGAATAAACTGTGTAAGATAACATTGGAAGCCTCGATCTTTTATTATCTTTCATACCAAAATTTATTAAATATGGCACAAAAGTCAAAAGAGCTTACCAGACCTTAGCTTTGCTAAAACCACCAAAGCTATATAACTAGCATTAGATCTTTAGTCTTCTTTTACTTCTTCACTTCAGTTATTCTGTCAATGTAAAATAGTCTCCAAGTTTATTTCAGTATTTGGTAAACAGATACAAGTTTCTGACTGTAAAGCTACAATTTACCAAAAGATAAAGAGTTGTGTTTACAATTTCATACCCTTAGCTCCTACTCTACTGATTGGGTAACTTCTTTTTTTCATATAGTAGCTTAGGGTATTCCAGACTTACAATAATAATTTTTTTATTGTTCTTAAATGATTTAAGGCAATTTTTAACATGTTTACCAGAAATAATAATAGATATCCAAAGTGACCAAGTGCGATTTATTCTTGTGCATAAATAAATACAAATCTTTATAGTGGACACATGCCATTTCTTTCTGCATATTTTTTGTTCTGGAAACACCAGTCTCCTTCCTTTCCTTTCAGGAAGTCATCTCTTCCCAAACCCAACCATACATTTTGATAGGCTGCCAATGACAACAGTCCACAACCCTGATTCCAAGGGTGTGCATACGACACAAACTGTGCCAGAATTCTTCACTGGGAAGGACTAATGCAAGCAAAAGCCCTTTGCTCCTAATGGTTGTTAAACTGAGATGATGAACCTGAACCTGAGGACAACCATGTTTCCTATGAAGAAAAACACCCACCTCCTGTCAGAAAGTAAGAAGAAGCCAATGTGCCAAGAATCAAGAAAACGACAGAGGTGGGTCAGAACAGTGCCCCAGGCCCAAGATACAGAAGTTTAAGAAGCCAGATCCAGTTTTCCCATGACTAGTAATATAGCTGATAGAACAACTTATGGAAGTCTGATGAAAATTTTTTTTTAAAGATTTTATTTATTTATTTGGCAGACAGAGATCAGAAGTAGGCAGAGAGGCAGGCAGAGAGAGAGGAGGAAGCAGGCTCCCCACTGAGCAGAGACCCTGATGTGGGGCTCGATCCCAGGACCCTGGGATCATGACCTGAGCCGAAGGCAGAGGCTTTAACCCACTGAGCCATCCAGGCACCCTGGAAGTCTGATAAAATTATAACCCAAAACCACCCCATTAATAGGTTAAGGTGCAAAGTGAAGAGAAACCGAAAGTGAGACACTGCAGAGACCTTAAAAAAAAATAATAAAAAAAAAATCTGCCCTGGGCGCCTGGGTGGCTCAGTGGGTTAAAGCCTCTGCCTTAAGCTCAGGTCATGATCCCAGGGTCCTGGGATAGAGCCCCACATCGGGGGGGGGGGGGTCTCTGCTCAGTGGGGAGCCTGCTTCCTCCTCTCTCTCTGCCTGCCTCTCTGCCTGTGATCTCTCTCTGTCAAATAAATAAATAAAATCTTTTAAAAAGAAAAAAAAATCTGCCCTCAATAACTAGTAGCCTACTTTAAATTCCATATTCTTATAGTTAGGTCAAAACTTTCAAAAATAGTAAGACTTTTCAGTATACAAGTTATACTATACCTTCTACTCTGGGGCAATAAGTGATAATTCTGTTCCTCTGGTTTCTAGATCTTGGTACACTCACTGGAATGCCAGCAGTAGCCCTCAGGTCAAAGGGCTTATATTAAGGAGACATTTCAATAAAAGATGAGAGCCACACTACCTATCACCCAGCTAGAGTTACAAGCAAGGGATTCTCTCAAAGTACCAAAAGGCAGGATATTTCATGCTAGAAATATTTACCAATGGTGGGTTACTGAAAATGAACTCAAAATCCAATCCTAAGTAGAGACCTCTTTATTTTGCCCTTTAGAGTTTAATAGATAACTAACCTTCCCCCCTTTTCACTATAAATTTTGCAGTTGGTAACAGATGAGAGGTTTGAAGGAGACCCCCAATTTTTTTTTAAAGATTTTATTTATTTGACAGAGATCACAAGTAGGCAGAGAGGCAGGCAGAGAGAGAGAGAGACGGGGGAAGCAGGATCCCTGGTGAGCAGCGAGCCCAATGTGGGGCTTGATCCCAGATCCTGGGATCATGATCCGAGCCAAAGGCAGAGGCTTTAACCCCCTGAGCCACCCAGGCACCCCCCCACCAATTTTTTTTAAAAGACTGTATCTATTCATTTGACAGAGAGAGGCAGTGAGAGAGGGAGCACAAGCAGGAGGAGTGGAAGAGGGAGAAGCAAGCTCCCTGCTGAGCAGGGAGCCCCATGTGGGGCTTGATCCCAGAACCTTGGGATCATGACCTGAGCCAAAGGCAGATGTTTAACGACTGAGCCACCCAGGTGTCCCCCAAAATTTTTTAAAAGCAATCTCTAAGCAAGTTTATAGTGACCTTCCAAGGGTGAAATGGCTAAAAGCAAAACTGTCAGAACTAGCTGTTATCTCTCAGTGAGAAACCTGAAGAGAACATGGGAAGTTCTTTTTCTCCTATTTAAAGTTAGTATCTGGATTAAAGTGACACATTGCAAGTATGAAAAACTGAAGCACAAAACAGGTTTAAAAAATAATCTGAAATCTGTTTCCTAAGTACTAATGACAGATTTTTCAGAGCTTTTGAGTATAAAAGCCTTTACAACCCGAGAGATTTCTGCCGCCGCCCCCCAACCACCAATCCACCTGAGAGACTATTTCTGTACAAGGTACACGCAAGCATGTGTGTAGGCATGCATAGCATAGCTAACTTCAGACTGGCAGAACACCTTGTATATCTTGCACAAAAAACATGATTTAATAAGATGGCCTCCACTGATTTCAGTACAGTGAGACCTGTATTGGACTTCCGACCTCTAAGTATACATAATAAATTCATGTCGCTTTCACCTACTAAATGTGATAGACAATCTGCTACTGCAGCAGCAGGAAACTCATGTTCCTAGGGAGGTCGTCTTACTCCACGAGGTTCCACAGCTCCTACTAAAGTACATCTGGGAATCTTTGTGTCCTCAAGTCTTTCCTTCTCTACCGTACTGACAGTTGCTCTAAAATAAACATCTTAGTTTCAAAGAAAGTCCTATAATTCCCCCCACACACTATGTGAAACAGAGAAAGATCAACTGTTTATCTTAACTTTTTATAAACATTCTAAATATTGTTCACAAGTGAGCCAAGCAGAGTTCTATAATTAATTTTCTTGTACTATGTATATTGAATTGCTTCTTTTTCTTTGTTTCAATACTGTCCATAAATATCTTATAGTAACAACTGGTTAAACAGCTAAACAGCTAGCCCACACAGTCTGAAATGTTGTTATTTCAGTTCAGGCACATGTTCTTGTATTGTTACTTTGGTAATTTATTCTTGAAGGAATTCTAAAGAGCAGGGCGTGAGGCTGCTTCTTGTGGGTATCCCCTCTGTAGGTAACTAGTTGTGGCTGTGGCTCAGCCAATTCCTACTCTATCAACCACTTTTTATTATCTCTCTTCCATGGTAATTACCTCTTTAACCTTTTTGTCTTTGTGAATTTTATCTTTTCATACCTTTTTGTTTTTTAAATTCCTTTAATGTGGTGTAAAGTGGGTTTCAGGAGAAAAGAAATGGAGGAAGTGTGTGTGAGGAAGTCCAACATTCTCATCTTAAGTTAGGCAACTGGATCTCTCTTCCTTGTAACTGCAAACCAAGCCAAAATACTTGGGGCAAGAGACCAACTCTTCAGACTTGAAAGATCCTGTTCATTTCAAATACAATGTACTTAGAAATAATCAATGGAGATAAAAACAAGAAAAGGCAGAAAGAAATATTTTTAAATGAGAGGAACCCACAATTTATCAACTCAACATTCATTATTATAAGAGCACTCTGTAAGCCAGGCACTACACTAAGCACTTTACATAAATTATCTTATTTGACATACTTAACCTATTATCTACTTTAATATATTCAATCCTAGGAGTTGGGATTATTACCCCTATTTTTCCTATCATTATTCCTATTTGCAAATGTTTAATCTCCTCAAGGTCAAAGATTAAGTAAGTACTGGCACTAGAATTCAAACCCTTATCTGAACAACTCTAACCCCCCCAGAAATCCAATATCATAAGAAAAGGAAGGGGGGGAATTTGTTTTTTCATAACTACCCTTAACTTTGGGGTTCCTAAAAATGAGATCAATTTCCCATAGCTGACTACTACTGAAAGCAAATTTCTCTTACGTTCCTTACTAATTTTACCTATTCTTTTTTTTTTAAAGATTTTATTTATTTATTTGACAGACAGAGATCACAAGTAGGCAGAGAGGCAGGCAGAGAGAGAGAGGAGGAAGCAGGCTCCCTGCTGAGCAGAGAGCCCGATGGGGGACTCGATCCCAGGACCCTGAGATCATGACCTGAGCCGAAGGCAGCGGCTTAACACACTGAGCCACCCAGGCACCCTAATTTTACCTATTCTTAAAGTAGTCAAGAATATGGTACCTAGTAATAGCTTTTCTGTGTTAAATGAAAATAAAGTTCTGTTTACTTAATCTATATGCAGAACTCACACAGCTAATACTTTTTCCAGTATTTTAATGCCTTTTGAATATAATATATTCATATATGAGTACATGCAGAAGTACTTGTGTATGTTAAGATCCCAGTGAGGAAATTACCCAGGTAGACACTGTAGTAACAAATAAAACCAAATTCAAAACCATACAAAGAGGGGCAGAAGGAAAAATGCAAAGAAGTAATGAAAATGACAGATATGTATATCATTAAGTTAATATATATGAAAGTATGTGAACTAAGAAGGTCTATAAAAATGGTAGATAATAATTAACATTTGATGGTAAGGAGAGCCTTTTAAAATGTTGAAACTGCTGGCTTCATCTTAACTTGTTAAAACTACTGATGTGCATTTGCATACCTTCATAATTCAATTTCATATCCAATACATTATTCATTTCCATTTGGATATAAGTTGGAAACACACACCAAAAAGTAAACCAATCTTAAAATGCAAAGGCTCTACCATTAACTCATTAATCTTAACTTAGTTTACTAGTTAAGCCAAATCTGCATGTCAGCACAAAAAAGCATTTGACTAGATGTCTATACAAAAATTATTTTCAGTTCACAAATAAAAACAGAAAAATCACAAATAAAACAACACCTTACCTCTAAAACAGAGGAATTTAAGCACAAAATTAGCTTTTCGATGAACTAAAAGAAAGTTCATTGTACAAAAGCAAATGGAGTATTAAGTACCAGAAATGTCTTATCTAAAAAATCAGAAGAATTTTTACTATGTACAAAGGTGCTAAGGGACCTTAGTACCTTTCAGTGTACTCGGGATTTAAAGGAGATAACAGCTGAGATCTTACAATCTGCTGCTAATAAAACTTATCTGTAATATTTTCTACCCACTACAAACAAGTTTTTGTTTAAAGATTTTTGTTTATTTACATGAGAGAAAGTGAGTGAAAGAGAGAAAGAGAGAATGAGAATTCAGAGAGTCAGAGAAAGAAGCAGCCTTGCCACTGAGCAGAAAGCCCAATGCAGGGCTCAATCCAGGACCCCAGGATCATGACCTGAGCTGAAGGCAGACAATTAACTGACTGAGTCACCCAGGAGCCTACAAATAAGTTTAAAGTAGAGAAGGATAAGAAACAATGGTTTTTTTCTATGTGTTTACATCAGTGAGAAACATATTCTTAAGAAGTGCCTCTAAAAATGTTCAATAGGGGCACCGGGGTGGCTCAGTGGGTTAAAGCCTCTGCCTCTGGCTCCGGGTCATGATCCCAGGGTCTTGGGGTAGAGCCCCGCATCGGGCTCTCTGCTCAGCAGGGAGCCTGCTTCCTCCTCTCTCTCTCTCTGCCTGCCTCTCAGCCTACCTGTGATCTCTATCTGTCAAATAAATAAATCTTAAAAAAAATAAAAATAAAAATGTTCAATATACTATAAACCTAAGTATCTATCCCAGATAATTATTACATTACCACTATAGCATGAGGCTCCAGAAAATATTTAAATTCTAATTTCTCCTTAATCATAGAGTACATAAGATTTGTATAAACACTTCATTTTTCTACAATAGTGAATAGTTTGTTACCTGCCTGGTATACTCACTTTTTAAAATTTTTTAAAATAATAAAATTTATGATCCTTAACAGTATTATTTCCTTTCCTGTTTGTATATAATACCAAGACAATGTGAGAATCAGAACCCAATCCACACTAACTCTAGACATATAAAGACTTATTCTTCTTCATTCTTGCTGTTTTCTGGGTTTAAAAAACCCTAAGATTCAGTAAAAGAAAACAAAACTTATGCTGCTATTTTAGAAGGGCCTTTATTTTAGCCATTTTAAAAATTTACCACCTTGGGGCATCTGGGTGACTCAGTCAATTTAGCATCTCCCTTTGGCTCAGGTCATGATCTAGGATGAAGTCCCAAGTCAGGCTTCCAGCTCTGCAGGGAGTCTGTTTCTCCCTCTCCCTCAGCACCTTCCTCCCGCTTATGAGCACACACTCAAGCTCTCTCTTAAATAAATGAAATGATACAGACTTTCACAATACTTACACAAATGACACAAGTTATAACTGAAGACATATTTTCTAAATAAACCTAACAATATCCCAGATGTGGTCAGCTGAGTAGCAAACAACAGACCTTTTAAGAAATGTTTCAGTATTCCTATAAGTAGCGAGTTAATATAAGCTCACATTACTTAACATGACCTCCAAGATAAGGAAGACTTTCTTTATGAACATAAGGATATGGATTTTCTAGCCAGCATAAAGAAAAATAAAAAGGATTATTTGTCATATACATACATACTTTTTAATTATTTGACCACAATGGGCTTTTTCCCCTCCTGGTTCGTACAAAAAATTCTTCCTGACTTTCTTTTCCTTTTAGTAGTATTTTAAAGAGTTATCTAAAAGTATCTTTTTTTTTTTAATATTTTATTCATTTGAGATAGAGTGTGAGAGCATGTAAGTCAGAGAGAGAGCACAAGTGGGGTTGGGGGCACAGATTCTCTTCTGAGCAGGGAGCCTGCTGCAGAGCTGGATCCCAGAATCCTGGGATCATGACCTGAGCCAAAAGCAGATGCTTAACCAACTGAACCATCCAGACACCCCTATCTAAATGTGTCTTTTCTGTACACTTAGAGAAGTGATCTTATCCTAGAATAAAAGTAGAATGTGCTGATGAACAAAAGTGTCAAGAGCTGAATTGGGGAATTCTACTTTAAGAAATCTCTGATCTGTGTATAATTCTGAGGCTCCCAACTGAAGAGTTGAAAAAAGTCAGGTTACTTTTCACTCCCTTACATTAAAATCCAAGAAAACACACCACAGTTAAAACTTCAAAGAGATGCCATTACTTTTCTTCCAGACTGATAAAAACGTAAAAGTCTGTCAATACCATATATTCATGAGGACATGGAACAATGGGACACTCAAAATACTGGTGGAAATGTAAACTGACCACAACAAATTAAAACAATTTGGTCTGGCATGGTAAAAATGACTGCCCTTAGACTTCAAAGCCACCGATTCCTCTCCTACATATATACCCTAAACAAACTCAAATACGTATTCACCAGATAACACACTCACAGAAAGGCACAAGAAGGTTACTGCTAACAACTCAGATTTTCAAAAGGCTGATAGTGGATAAATATATTATGGTATAGTCATATAAGAAAATTTGCAAGAAAAATGAAATTTAGTTACCTGGATGAACATGGACCCATCTCAGAAAGTTAATATTGAATTAAAGAAGAAAACATAAAATTACATCCAGAAGAACCCCATTCATTTCAAGTTAGAACAAGTAAACTAAATTACACTGTTTAGGGATACATACATAGATGGTAAAATAATAAAACAGATGTAAGTGATTACTCTAAGACCCAAGGTAGTGTTGCCTCCAACTGTTGGAGTAGGGGTGTATTTGGAAAGCACAATAGGAAGCTTCTAGGATGTAATGCCCCATTTCTTAATTTAGGTAATATTTTCTTCCTAATATTTTTGTTTCATAATTATTATACTGTATGTTTAGATGTAAAATAAACTTTTAAATTATTAATTTTCTGGTGTAAAAGTGTGGTTATGTTAAATAACAGTCATTTACAGGTATTTATTCCTGTAAATGTAAATTTATTCCTGTAAATTTACAGGTATTTATACTTATGGATAGAATTATATAATACTTGGTAGTGGTGTTCAAAATAATAAAGGCAAAAGTGGATGAAGTAAGATAAACAAAATCACTAAAGAAATGAAATTGTTGGGCGCCTGGGTGGCTCAGTGGGTTACGCTGCTGCCTTCGGCTCAGGTCATGATCTCAGGGTCCTGGGATCGAGTCCCGCATGGGGCTCTCTGCTCAGCAGGGAGCCTGCTTTTCTCTCTCTCTTTCTCTCTCTCTCTCTGCCTCTCCATCTACTTGTGATCTCTGTCAAAAAAATAAAATCTTAAAAAAAAAATGAAATTGTTGAAGCTGAAAGATGAGTGCATGGAATTCATAACCTACTGTCTATATTTAATACTTATTACCTTTGCTGTTGTTCTCCCTCTTTTTAAAGATGTATTTAATTAGAGAGAGAGAGCACACAGCAGGGGGAGGGCCAGAGGGAGGAGAGCTCCATGGGACTCAATCCCAGGACCCTGAAATCATGACCTGAACCAAAATCAAAAGTCAGAAGCTTAACCAAATGAGCCACCCCTGCACGTCCCACTGTTACCCCTTTTTAAGTAACAAAAGATGGCAGCAATCATCAATGGCTTGCTAAGAAATAGCTTGCTGACTCTGAGGAATAGAGTAAAAAACTCCAATCTAAACAAAGATCAATTTAAGAAAAGCAATAAGCAAAAATACTTAACATTTACAAACTTATAAAAGCACTGTAACCTCTGAAAAGAATGGCTTTCTACTATCTTCCCCCATTCATCTCCAAACTTGAACTCACATGAATTGTTAGGGGCACTAACTACCAGAGTGTCCTGATTGGTTAAGGGCAAAAACCTTACACTCTATCCTCATGTCAAGAGCCTTTCTAATTTGTCTTTAAGCACATATACACAAATTCAGCTTTCTCCTCAGGATATTAAGTACACAGGGAATACAAACCACCACACCCCAAAGCAGCTGACTCTGAGGAAACACGGTGGTCACTCCTGAGACAGGGCATAAAATATTCTCAGGAAACAATTTTTTTTTTTTAAAGATTTTATTTATTTATTTGAGAGAGAGAGACAGTGAGAGAGAGCATGAGCGAGGAGGTCAGAGGGAGAAGCAGACTCCCCATGGAGCTGGGAGCCCGATGCGGGACTCGATCCCCGGACTCCGGGATCATGACCTGAGCCTAAGGCAGTCGTCCAACCAACTGAGCCACCCAGGCATCCTAGGGAACAATTTTTTTTTAATTTTTATTTATTTCAGAGAGAGAGCATGAGAGGGGAGGTCAGAGGGAGAAGCAGACTCCCTGCCTAGCAGGGAGACCGATGCAGGACTTGATTCCAGGACTCCAGGATCATGACCTGACCTGAAGGCAGTCACCCAACCAACCAACTGAGCCACCCAGGCGCCCCATCAGGAAACATTTTAATCAGTCCTCTGCAATACCTTTCTAAAAAGTAGGGATATTTTTCATGTCTCAACAGATAAGGATAATTGCCTTTTTATTAAGTAATTCATCTATTAAGTGTTTTGAGATTCCTGTGATTATATAACATGATTTTAAATGTACTTAAATCAGAAGCATGTACATTTTTGTTTTCAGAAAAAGGAATGAAGATAACACTTTTACCATACTCACACTGCATATGTGGCATACAGAATGTGCTTCATAAAAAGAGGAACTTCGTTCTAAATGAACATACCACCTGAGGTCACAGAATAAAGCACCTCTGAAGAAGCACCACACTTAAGTGCTCCTCGACTTTACATAAAGCACCTGAAATCGTACAGCACCCTTAGCTAGTTTCCTCTAGAGCCTTCCACAGAATTGTTAGTTCTCCTCTCAGGCTGCAGTCACGGCTTTGATGCTTGTCAGGATGTCTACAGTCTTCTTTCAATTCCTAAACATCTAGTGACACATGCCATCCTCCTCCCAATTCCTCAACCATTTCCCTTGAAGAAACCTCAAGCACTTGAGAACATCGAACACAATGTTCTTAGTTTTGTTGTGGCCTGTCCAGCATCATCACACACATACAAACATATAACTGTAGGTTAAAACTGTATCAGAACAACAACAACAACAAAAATGGCAGAAAGAAAAGCTACGGAGGGAATAAACAACCTTATTGCAGAACACTCTATAGGCTGATCAAGAATTGCTGGCTGAGTGTGCAGTAAGGGAGTAACTCACCAGCCCTGAGTGTGACAGTATAGTCAGTAAGGGCTCACTCTCAGTCTGGGCTTACAGAAACATTCAAACCACTAGAAAAAGACTATGTTCTGGGGCGGCTGGATGGCTCAGTGGGTTAAAGCCTCTGACTTTGGCTCAGGTAGTGATCTCAGGGTCCTGGGATCGAGCCCACCATCGGGCTCTCTGCTCAGCAGGGAGCCTGCTTCCCCCTCTCTCTCTGCCTACTTACGATCTCTTTGTCAAGTAAATAAATAAAATCTTAAAAAAAAAAAAAAGAGTATGTTCTATTTGATATTTTTGCTCAAAACCATTCAATGATTTCCCATTTCATAAAGAACGGATACCATAAAATCTTTTCATGGCCTGAAAGACCACACGTGAATAGGCCCTTAGCAACTTCTGTGAACTCATCTCCAAGCACCATCCCCCGTGCTTACAGCCACTTGGCCTTCTCTGATGCTATACACATACACACACTGCTCTCTCTAGTCTGACTAGAATTCATGTGCCTTATTCCCTTACATCCTTGCTTAAATAACACTTCACCAGAGAGGTCTTCACTGTATGTACAACCTTAATACCCCTATTTCTCCTTCTTGATCTTCATTCCCTGCTTTCCTTTTCCAAAGAGCATTTATCATCACTTGACATCACATACACTTATTCATTCACTAAGTTTCTCCTTCACTAGAATGAGAGCCATGATGGCAGAAACAATGTCTGCTTTACTCATTGTTATTTCATCAGTACCCAGCACTGCAGAAATCCTGGAGCATTCGTATATGCACAAACTTAGGATGACTGTGTGTGTATGTCTAAGTAAACTAACACATTTCAGAGACAAACAGCATTACAAAATATCATAAAATAAAATGAAAAGTGGGGGAAGGTTGTAATTAATATTCATTGTTTTTGAGGATACCTTAGAAGTTTATTACCTTGATTGTGGTGATGGTAACACAAGTGTGTACATATGTCCAAATTCATTATATTGTATACATGAATTATTTGCAGTTTTTGGTATACCAATTATGCTTTAATAAAAGTCCATCAGTACTCCAACACTCAACAATAAGTAAAAAGGTAAAAAATCAAAAGGTATCAGAAAGGTAAATCAAAAGGTTATCAGAAAGGTAAAGAATCAAAAAGGTAAATAATCACTACAAACCTATAAAGAGCTGCCTATCTTTTCATTTTTTAAAAAAATTAAATCGCAAGGCAGCAACCACCCACTTTTAAATTTCTAACTTTAGCTATAATTAGCAACAGCAACTACAGCATTTATAAAATACAGTTAACTTGAGAAGTTTGGATTGCCAAGACTCAAAAAAACTGGGACTCTATTATATTCTGTACTCTGCTGTGCTAAACTGAACGAGTAGGAAGAAAAAGTATGATTCTTATGTCACTTCACAGAAAAATGCATTCTGTTTTCTTCCCATATTGGGTTGTTTCTTTTTCACACATGGAATGTGCAAGAGTAGGGGGTGGCAAAGAACGAGTAGGAGAGCTGGCATTCAACACTTCATTTCAGAAAATACTTTAGAAACCTTTAGAGATGACCAAGCAGCTTTCAAAAAAGGCACTCTTGATAGTGTCTTATAGAACTGCAAGGATATGTTTCTGTAAACTATAAACATATGTAAAATTATTAGTGCATCCTTTAAATGTTTTTCTGATGCCAATAAGCTATGATTCTTGTACTATAATAACCACATGGCCTTTTTGAGTTTTGTGTGATTTTTCTCAGCAGGCCAAAAAGAATAAAAAATCACATGTCCATGGAACATTTATGGAGTATTTCACACAAATATATATTATTCAACAATAACACAGTACTGACACATTATATGTATGCAAAAAACTGAAGCTATAAATCCTTCGTGTGGCAGAAAATGTATTTCTAAAGTCTCGTATTTGTAATTCCAAGGCCTTCTGTTCCTGGTGTTTGCACTCCTAATCTATATTTTCCTATTTTAGCTACTAGTGACTATACCTACATCACATACTGCAACAGGACTCACTTTATTATAGACATTACAAATACTAGTCCTGAAAAAAATCAATCTTTTCGTTTTGAGTTAACATTTTAATTATAACCCCAGTGGAAAGTTTGACAGTAGAATGTGAGCTCTGAAAATTATTATTACATTGTCTTGAGGAATTAATGACGATAAAATGTCAGTTTTGAGTGATAACAGTAAATTATAAAGAAAAACTTATGGAACTCCTTTTTATTTCCTGATGTACCATGAGTATTCATCATAATTTACTTGATTAAAAATACCCAAACAATGGGGCGCCTGAGTGGCTCAGTTGTTAAGCAGCTGCCTTAGGCTCAGGTCATGATCCCAGGGTCCCGGGATTGAGCCCCACGTCAGGCTCCCTGCTTGGCAGAAAGCCTGCTTCTCCTTCTCCCACTCCTTCTGCTTGTGTTCCCCTCTCACTGTGTCTCTGTCAAATAAATAAATAATCTTTAAAAAAAATAAGAATACCCAAACAGTGGAAAAACACAAAGTAAAAAAAATCAATCTTAAAAAAATAAAGCAATACTGGGGCGCCTGGGTGGCTCAGTTGGTTGAACATCCAACTCTTAGTTTTGGCTCAGGTCATGATCTCAGGATTGTGAGATCCAGATCTGCACTTGGCTCCGTGCTCATGCAGAGTCTGCTTGGGGTTCTCGCTTTCCCTCTTGTCCCCCTGCTCTCCCCTTGCTCTCAAGCTCTGTAAAATACACAATACATAAATAAATCTTAAAAAGAAAAAAATTTAAAAATCTTAAAAAAAATACAAAATACTGGTTTCTGGTGTGGCACAAAAAGAGTTTTGTGAGGTTTCACTCCCACCCACACACACAAAAAATGTTGAACGGACTAAAAACCACCAACTCTTCTCAGATCCATTAGAGAACCTAGATCACAGAGAGAATCACTGCTTCCAAAACCAGACACACACAGAAAACCACAATTTATGGGAGCAGAAACTTAAGAAACTTCCAGGTATCCAGGACCAGTGCAGGAAAATGTAAACTGTATCTGATGAATCAGTGGAAGAGGAATGTATATGAATTTAAGGGTTAAAAGCCACGGGGGGAGGGGGGCAGTCTTAGGTTTACCTCCAGGAATTCCACCCTATTCTCAAGAGAAGATGAGAGAAACAGCTCCTTGTGCTTCAGCCAAGAAAAAGGAAATACAGACATTTCTCAGTAAGGCAGGCCATTCTGTTCTTAACAAAGCCAACCCCTGGTACACCTGGGTGGCTCAGTCAGTTAAGCATCTGCCTTCAGCTCAGGTCTTGATCCCAGGGTCCTGGAATCTAGTTCCAGATCAGATTCCCTGCCGGAGGGGCACCTACTTCCCCCTCTTCCACTCCCCTTGCTTATGCACGAGGGCAGGTGCTCTCTCTTTGACAAGTAAATAAAATCTTTAAAAAACAAAACAAAACAAAAGCCAACTCCTCGAGACACACACTTTTAACCAGAGCTAATGGGCTGGGGTTTTACCATGAACTAACCAACTCCTGGGAAGGGAATTATCCAATCCCAGACCCCCACCCCACCCCAGCAGTTTAGCCTTCCATACAGAGAAAGAGAAATATCTAATTCCAGCCCCTTCTAAGGTTTTTGCTTCAACCATGGAGTTCAAAACAAAACACTAAAAAGCACTTCCCTGAGTTAACAGCCCAGGGGCACAGACTCACTAAAAAAAACAAAACCCAACCACAACAGCACAAAATGCTTCCCCTTCCCCCACGCCTTATCAACACATCAATAAGGCTTCACAGTAAAAGGAAGGAATTGAAAGGAGACATCTCAGACCTTTTTTAAGAAGTCTCCAAGCAAAAAAAAAAAAAAAAAAAGAAGTCTCCAAGCAAACCCAAAGAAAACAAGGCACAAAAACAAGGACACCAGTGGAAATTTTATCCTGACACCTATAGCTTCAGTCATCACAGCCCAGCACTACTACAGATAAACATAAAACCTCATGTTTACCTTAGTTCCTTTACTCAGTGTTACCCTATGTCTGACTTTCAACAAAATTTTACAAGGCATACTGAAACAATATGGCAACAGATTTTTAAAACTCCTTAATTTAAAAACTGTTGAAAATTAAATCCTTGATAGTATCATGGATAACAAATTATACACAATAACTTAAATGTACAGGTAAACATATATTCGCTATATATACCCATATTATGCTTTATTTAGAATCTGTCCCATTTCCTTTCTCCCCTTCCCCCAAATCACTGAAAATACTCAATATTAAGCTGGAGACCTCAACCAATGCAATAAGACACCAGGATAAGACATTCACTCATGAGGAAAAAGACTTAAAAAAAAAAAAAGAAGAACCTGTCACCATACAAAGGTATTTTGAAAATATAAAGTATTCAGTAAGATGCATGGTTAAGAAAATTAGTGGATAAATATTTTCATTTCCTATATACTATTAAAATTCTCTTAGGAAATGTAATTAAAGAACAGAATTTGATTTACAACAGTAAGAAAAAACCCCAAAACACTTAGTAAGCAATGTGCATAATTTAATGATAAAATTTTTAAGCTTTACTGAAAGAATAGAAAGGGACTATATAAAACATATATATATGTATGTATATATATATATATATATATATATATATATATATATGCTTTGTTTTGCTTTGTTTTTAAATATTTTATTTATTTATTAGACAGACAGAGATCACAAGTAGGCAGAGAGACAGGCAGAGAGAGAGGAAGGGAAGCAGGCTCCCCACTGAGCAGAGAGCCTAAAACTAGATCCCAGGACGTGGGGATTGTGACCTGAGCCAAGGCAGAGGCTTTAACCCACTGAGCCACCCAGGTACTCAAAACATTTGCCATGTTTCTCAAAGGGATGGTTCAGAATTTTGAAGACATCAAATCTCACTCATTTGCATCTACATATAACACAATTGTAAAGTAAGCACCTACAGGATTAAAAATACACATTACAAAATACTTCATATAGAGAGAAAAGATAGAGAAAGACCTGATAAGGAACCACAGAACAACAAGCCAGCTCACAAGACATTACCAATACTGTTGGAAAAGATCCATGAAAGAGATTTCCTTTATGATACAGCAAAAATTTACTTAGTAACTACAGCAGTTAAAACAGTATGGTAGTGGCACAGGTGTAAACACACGTACCAAAAAAAATAAAAGACTTCAGGAATGGACCCTTCAAATATATGAAAACATGGTTTTTAGCAAAAGTGACATTCGAAAAAACTCCTAAAAAGATTATTTAATAAACTGTCTTTAGGTAGCTGATTAGCATGAACTAATAGACCCCTGCCTCTCACCACAAAGAACAACCTTCCCTATTCCATGGGCCAAAGAGCCAAATGTGAAAAACAAAATTATAAAAGTTGTAAAAGGGCAAATGGCAGAGTAAGTAGCACAAGGATTCTGCAACAAATGCATTGGCAAGATCTATCTGATACAATTATTTTAGAACTCTGGAGTCTGTTCAAGGCTTGCAGCCTCCAAGGTAAGACCTGGAAAATAAACTACATTTAATTTCAGTCAATTTCAGCTCTAAGTACAGTAGCAGCTACACATTTCCACCCACTCCTAGCTGTTTCCTAGAGCGGCTTAACACACATCTTGTGGAACCAGGATGGGCAAAAATGAACCTCTCCTTCAATTACCTGTGCTTTTCATCATGAAGGAGCAAAGAGGGGCACCTTTGCGCTTCCCCTCTAGTTAATCACTTGCAGGGGATTTAAAAGCCAGCACCCTTTCTCCTCTCCCTCCAACCCCCGACATTTTTCACTTTTTCTCCCCTTGGGAGCCAGACATGAAAGACTAAGACATTCAAAAAACACTGCATACCTGAGGAAAATTAGAAAGTGACTGCATATGCCCAGGAACAGGCTCTAAAAATATTTGAGGAGACATCAAGATTACACCTCATTCTTCCATTTATGTTCTTACAAATGTAAATGAGACAATATAAATTCACTTATTCAGCCAGCCAGCCAGCTAACCAACTGGCATGTAAAGCTACATGCTCCAAGATAATAGATTTGCTCCTAAAAATACAAAGTCAATATGGTCAGGACCCCCAAAGAACTAAAAATGTGGTGGTAAAACGGTAGAACAGTTATTTACCATAAAGAAATTCTAGGCTATAATAGAAAAATAAAGTAAGGAGCCAGTGGGAATACATGAGGTAATGGCTAAGTCAGGAAAAAGCTGAAGATCTGACAGAGGTGACATTTGATCTAGGCATCTTAAAAGATGAACAGAAAATTAGAGTTGGAGGGCAAGATTTGGCAACAACAATATGAGTGCACAGGTTAGAAGGCACAAAAGCAGGACATGCACCAAAAATTCACCTAAGACCCATTACTAGCTACAGAACTTTGAGCAAAAACTGTATCTATTCTAGTTGAATAAGGGTATGGTATCTTCCTCGGATGGTAGCTGAGAGGAAAAAGAAGTGGTAGGTCAAGAATGATGTGAACAATCTGGCTTCCACAACTTTTACCCAATGACTTTCAAGGCTGACTCCACTGTTTTACTTCAAGCTGGGGTTTCAACCTCTCACTGTTCCTCTAGAAGCCGTCTACTTGGTAGAGGAGACAATCTCCTCAGTCATGTATAATGTTTAGCACAGTTCTTGACACACAGTATTTACTCAAAAGTTTTTTCTCTCTCCTTTTTTAACCAGATGTTCAGAGTTCCATGAACTACTTTCTGACACTTCTTAGATCTGCCCTGCAATTACCACCAGGGACCTGACTCCCAGCTTGAGAACCAGTGGTACATTTAATAAGCACCCCACCCAATCTGTACACATATTACTTCATACTTACAGGCTGAGGCTGTTCTGCAATACAGCAGTTGAAACACAACCAGAATTCACTCATGCTTATAGTCCACAGTATAAATGAGCACCAATGAAGTTTTCAAATCTTGGCTCAGGAAACTTCACAAAGCAAGCTCCTTGATATGCTGAATGTCCAATGATGCCCAAAAAATAATTTTATTACTTCTCTGTGTTCTTGTTCCTGGAAGTCAAGTATCTTATACAGTCAATTTAATGAAGAAAGTCAATCTGTTTTCCTTTCTTTCCTTCTTGTTCTACAGAGACTCACTTCTCAACCACCAGGAAGGTACAAAAATTGTTGTCCTGATGCAGGGCGTCTAACAGGTAGTCTAAAAAGAAGGAAAAATAGAAGAAAATAAGTACTTTACTTATCCTTAGATGCTTTTTTTTTTTAACTCTGTGACAAAATTAAAAATATTTCCCCAAAAAGTAAGCATTGAAAAAAAATTTTTAATAAACTGATATCCAATAAAATTTTCTGAATACTCTTGAGTGTCAGGTATTAGGAATACAGCAGTGAAATAAGAAATCCTTGACTTCATAGGGCATCCTATTTTATGACTATAAAATTCTGAATTATTCTAATAACTTTATTTTTTTAAATCACTAACTAGAACACCATGATAGACATACAAAAGTCTGAAATTCCAAGAGAATTTTCATTTTCATACAGGTTTCTTCACCTGAACTTCTGTTCTCAAAGATAACCCAGAAAGTAACTGGTAGAGCAATCTACTCCTCTTAGATAATTAAGTAGCTGTTTAACTCATCAATAACCATAAACAAAAGTAGCAGCCTCTCCAATGACGTTGAAATTGAACATGAAAGATGGACAGGGTCTAATTTTGGCTTCATTTTGTGAATTAAGACATTAGATTCCTGCCACCACCATCACCAGAATCAGTGTCAGTAAAAACAGTTTATATCCCACTGGTAGCCAACCAAGATGAGTCATTCAGAATCATGTCAGGCAATTTTCTATGTGGAGCTGGGCAAAGAGTGAACCTATGCTTTCTTCGTGACGCCAAAGCTGTTGACTTTAAGAAAGACCTTAGCCCAGTAAATTCCAAACTTCATGTAGATGATTGTTCTGAGATAATAATGCTGACAAGCACAGACAAGAGAGGAGAGCAAGTCTAGAAGACGTGAACCTCTACTTCTACTCATCCCGAAGACCAGTTTGACCTATGAGCCTGAGCTTTTGTTTTGTGAAGCTGTTTCTCTCTCTTGACCCTGAAGTTACACTGAAATGGATTTCTATCACTGAAGCCTAGTACAATCATCTGGTAAAGATGTCCACTAGACCCCTGGATGTACAGTTCTGAAGCCAATGAAATTCCGCTGGAATTACCAGCAGATCATAAATTAAGACATGAATCCTAAATTCTTTTCCTTTGTAAGATTTATTTATTTATTTATTTATTTATTTTTAAGGATTTTATTTATTTATTTGACAGACAGAGATTACAAGTAGACAGAGAAGCAGGCAGAGAGGAAGGGAAGCAGGCCCCCTGCCGAGCAGAGAGCTGACGTGGGACTTGATCCCAGGACCCTGAGATCACGACCCGAGCCGAAGGCAGCGGCCTAACCCACTAAGCCACCCAGGCGCCCCTATTTATTTATTTTAGAGAGAGAGAAAACGGGGGAGAGGAAAAAGGGGCAGAGGGAGAAGGAGAGAGAACCCAAGCTCACCAACACTCAACTGACTGAGCCATCCAAGCGCTGTCGCATCCTAATTTCTAAAGAAAGCTGCATCATGAAAAGCAAAGAGGGCCTAATAGAGAACTTTAAGTAATAGAATCATTTAACTATGGGTTTAGGAAAAAAAGTCCAGCAAGAATATTTGGGTATTACCACAAAGAGAGAGAGGGGAGGAAAACCAGTTAATGTATCACTGGAGCCTCCTTCAAGGAGGAAGTTGTGAATGGTATTAATTGCTAAGGAAATAGCAAAGACAGAGAAATGTCCATCAGAATGGGCAGAAGAAACTAGGTGGCCCTGGCTACATCAGTTTCACTGAAGTAGTGTAGGCAGATATCAGATTGAGTGAGTTGAGAAGTGAGTGAAGGGAAAGAAGCAGAGTCAACAAATTTAAGAAATATTTCCCAGAGAAGACATGGTAGGGTGGTAGATACAGGGAAGAAAAAAGCCATCCGGGAATGAAAAGATCAAAGACGCATTAACCAGATTACTCAAAGAGGTATTAACATTTTTGTCCCAAGTCATCAAACAGATACCACATATTTACAAATCTCTGAAAAAGATACCATACATTTATAAGCTATGCCAACTATAAATCAGTAAAAGACAGCTAGCTACATTACAGGATCACAGACCCTGAACACTAAGCGAAATAACATTCTTTCGTGTTCTCCAAAGCCATGACTGGAAACGTGGTAAGACATAAATGACAATCAGTTTTGTATTTGTATGGATGAAAATCTTCAATAACATAAATGCATATATGTTTAATGTCACAAATGTGGGACTCTGATTCTACAGAGCTCAGCGAACAAATGCCCTAACATACTACAGGAAAATGACAGGTTAAGACTTAAGCCTATGTTCAAGAAGGAAGAAAATTTATATTCTTGCCATAGTTAAAATTGAGAACCTGGAAGATTTATTTTTAAGCAGGGATGAATATTCCTCATCTCACCCAAACTTCCAAAACAAAGAAATGGCAATGTTGTAACTGACTTTGTCCAATGAACTAGGTAAATACTGTGAAGGTTCAGAAGCTCAAGAGAACATTAGGTTTCACTTACTTCCTTCTTAGGAAGAATCTAAGAAGGAAAGGGTAAAATTCACAATAACAGGAACATTATTTTAGTGTTGCATTGAAGAAGCTTAATTCCTGATCAAAGACCTCAAGCATTAACAAGTCATTGTGCCAACTGTAAAATAAGTCATGAAGATGAAAGAAGTACAACATAGGGAATACAGTCAATAATACGGCAATAACAATGGTGGTGAAACATTGTAACTACATTCCTCTCTTGATGAGCATTTCATAATGTATATAATTGCCAAATTACTATGCTGCAAGCCAGAAACTACTATGTCAACTACACTGTATTATATAAAAAAACTTTTTTTAATGAAAAAAGATGACATTGTGAAATGGAATTTTTTTTTTTAAGATTTTATTTATTTGACAGAGATCACAAGTAGGCAGAGAGGCAGGCAGAGCGGGGGTGGGGGATGGGGGGTGGGGAGGTGGGGAGGTGGGGGGCTGTGGTGCAGGCTCCCTGCTGAGCAGAGTCTGATGCGGGGGCTCTATCCCAAGACCCTGATACCATGACCTGAACCGAAGGCAGAGGCTTAACCCACTGAACCACATCAAATGAAATCTCTCTTAACCAAGTCTATCTATAAAAACAAACCTTTGTTTGAAACTGAAAAGTCTTTATGTTCATCATTGTTGCAACACACACATGGAAAAACTTCGCATCTTTTGGATTTAAAATCTGGTGTTTAAAAATCTATGTTTTAATTTACTCTAGTTTCTTATCTACATATAAAGGCAGGCAAATTTGCTTTTTACTTGCAAATTATGTTTTCCAGAAAGCATCTTCAAATATTAATTTTGGACGGGGAGGTGTAGATTCTTCTCTTTAAAAATTTTATTTGAGAGAGAGAGAGAGAGAGTACAGAGGTAGAGGGAAAGTGAGAGTGAGAAGCAGACTCCCCCTGAGAAGAGCCCTATGTTGGACTCAATCTCATGACCTGAGCCGAAGGCAGACGCTTGACCAACTGAGCCACCCAGGCATCAACTTCTTCTCTTTTTTTTTTTTTTTTAAAGATTTTATTTATTTATTTGACAGAGAGAAATCACAAGTAGATAGAGAGGCAGGCAGAGAGAGAGAGAGAGGGAAGCAGGCTCCCTGCTGAGAGCCCGATGCGGGACTCGATCCCAGGACTCTGAGATCATGACCTGAGCCGAAAGCAGCGGCCCAACCCACTGAGCCACCCAGGCGCCCAACTTCTTCTCTTTTTAACTAACTGTTCTTTCTGCTTAATACTAAAATAAATAGCTTCCTAATATACAATCTGTAATACTTTATCACTTAACACCCTGCATTTTTCCAAATTCAAACCTCCTTCCCATTGAGAACAAAGTTCTTCATTAACTTGTGAATTTTAAAATATACAATTTCCCACTCACAGGTATCTGGGAAAATGACATTCACAAGACCTCCTCTTCTCTCATATTCAGTTGAAGAATGATTTTTAAAAGTGCAATAATTTGGGGCGCCTGGGTGGCTCAATGGGTTAAAGCCTCTGCCTTCGGCTCAGGTCATGATCCCAGGGTCCTGGAATCAAGACCCGAATCGGGCTCTCTGCTTAGCAGGGAGCCTACTTCCCTTCCTCTCTCTCTGCCTGCTTCTCTGCCTACTTCTGATCTCTCAAATAAATAAATAAATAAGATCTTTTAACTAATAAATAAATAAATAAATAAATAAATAAATGTGCAATAATTTGTGCCTCATTTTGGGAAATAAGAGAGACAGGATATACAGCTTAAGTTATTTCCACCTAGATAATCAATCTGGTGAAATGTACTTTCAAACCAAGCAGATGTTTGCAACTCCACAGCTCTGTATTTGCTAAGTAAATATATAAATCTAAAAATGTCTCAAATAGGGCGCCTGGGTGGCTCAGTGGGTTAAGCCGCTGCCTTTGGCTCAAGTCATGATCTCAAGGTCCTGGGATCGAGTCCCACATCAGGCTCTCTGCTCAGCAGGGGAGCCTGCTTCCCTCTCTCTCTCTCTGCCTGCCTCTCCGTCTACTTGTGGTTTCTCTCTGTCAAATAAATAAATAAAATCTTAAAAAAAAAATGTCTCAAATATGCCTTGGAATGTCAAGTCAATACATTTCCATCTTCCTGCTTTTCTAAATGAACTTCCTTGTCAGAATTATTTTTCAAACGTATATAGACTTGAAACATTTATATATGAATAATACTTGAGAGAAGTATTAAATTTATCACAATATCCCTAGTAATATATAAACTTCAATTACTTTCATTTCTTAAGCTGACAGGTGCTTAAAAATCTCCATTCTGAAAACCTTATACTTTTAAAATCTTAAGACAATGAAAGGAGCGTCACTTTGCAATATCAACATCTAAACTTGGCTTAAAACACAGTTAAGCACATCCCACACATATATAAGGGGTCAGACTGCTCTATAGCGCCAGAGGGTTATTTCACAAATGCATAGATTCACAAGACATACAATTTTAGAACAGCTTAAATTAAATTACCTAGCCATTTAGTGATTGGCAGAGATCCCTTGAATTAAAAGCTCAGTCTCCCCACTTTTAAAGAGACTAGCATGAATCCAAAAAAACAAAAACCCACAACCCTGTAGTAGTACTCTCCACCATCAGCTTTCCTCTCCTCATTCTGCACTTTTATCAGTTTTCATCTCTCCAGAGTAAACATTTAGTAATAGAAATGCTGGATCTTATGCTAATTTAATTTTAATTTTGTAAGAAACTGTTCACCCGTTTTCCAAATCCATTGTACCATTCTGCACTTGTGCCAGCAATCTATGAGCATTCCCATTGTTTCACAATTGTCAGTCTTTTCATTATTGGTCATTCAAGTGGTATGAAGTAGTATCTTGCTGCAGTTTTAATTTGCACTTTGATGGTAACTAATGATAGTCTTAAGCTTATTGGCAATTTATCTATCTTCTTTGGTTACATATGTTGAGATCTTCTGCTCATTTTTACTTTAGTTATCTTACTCAGTTGTGTTCTTTATATATTCTAGATAAAGTCCATTGTCCAAAATATGCGCTGTGAATATCTTTTCCTGGGCTTTCTTTTTTTAAACATCTTTCGGGGTGCTTGGGTGGCAGTGGTTAAGTGAGAGATCATGATCTCAGAGTCCTGGGACCTAGCCCCAAAGCCTGCTTCGCCTTCTGCCCTTCCCCCTGCCTGTGTGTTCTCTCTCCTCTCATTCTTCCTCAGATAAAGAAATACAATCTTGGAAAAGAAAAATCTTTCAAAGTGGTGTTTTTTTGTTTTGTTTTGTTTTTAAAGATTTTACTATTTTATTTGACAGATCCCAAGCAGGCAGAGAGGCAGGCAGAAAGAGACGGAAGGAGGCGGCTCCCTGCTGAGTAGAGCCCGATGCGGGGCTCAATCCCACAGATGCTGGTATCATGGACCTGAGCCAAAGGCAGAGGCTTTAAGCCACTGAGCCACCCAGGTGCCCCTCAAAGTTTTTTTTTTTAATTTGATAGTCTGGTTTATCAAAATTTTATCTTTTGTAACTTGTGCTTTTTGTGGACTGTCTAGGTTCTCTGCATTTTCATATACATTTAGATTCACTTTGTGTCGATTTCTACAAAAAAGCTTCCTTCACTTCTGATTGGGACTGCATTTATACTAACAACTACATAATGGATAGTTACATTTTAACAATATTGAGTATTCAAATTCATCAACATGACATACCCAATAATTTGTAGTTTTCAGTGTACACACTTTACATGTGTTTTTCATCAGTTTTGGGGTTTTTTTTCCCCCCCAAGATTTTATTTGAGAGAGAGAGCAAGAGACAGCGGGTGAGCAAGTACAAGCAGGGGGAGGAGCACAGGGAAAGTGACAAGCAGACTCCCTGCTTAGCAAGGAGCTTGATGCTACGAGACTCAACCCCAAGCCCCAGGGATCATGACCTAGGCCGAAAGCAGATGCTTAACCAACTGAGCCACCCAGAACATTAATCACTGATACTGTGTTCATTAGGTAACTTATTCACAGTCTACTCAGGCTTTTTATCCCCTCACATCTTCCTCTACCCCTCTTAATTAAAACTTAAGTATTTAACACTAAACATATACATTATGTTTAGGGGTATCTTTGGCTCAAATGTGCAAGAGTTTGCAATATGAACACAGACGAAAGTACCATTCATGAACACCACTCTCTCATGCCCTACACCCCACATTTCTTCTCCCTCTTGTATGAGAATGAGCCATGTTTTCCTTCCTCTCCTTAACAATGCTTCTCCTTTTCCTTTCCTGTTACTTTTCTTCTTTTCATTCTCTCTCTCCCTTTTTCTTTTTCCCATTTCCATTGTATTATTCCCTTTCCTTAAACACTTCTTTAGCATCCTAGATTAGAAGTAACAATTATGTAATAGACTCTCAGTGTATTAGGTGATGGACTGAAATCCTATAGAAATCTCTATTATCATTCTAAACTTTTCTCCTGAGTCCAGGGACACATTTATATACACCTAGGAAAGAACATCTCATTTAGTCTCCTATTTACCTTAAACCTGGTATTTGAAAAACAGAATTCATTGCCCTTTCCTCTATATCTGGTTTTATGTTACCTTTCTTGGTCAGTGGTACCACCACAAACTCTTTACCAAGGAACATACATTTGAGTTCTATCCTACTACTGGCAGTTCTCTGAATAAAACCATACTTGTCCAAAACTTTCTTATGTTTAAACAAATCCTTTGTTTAAACATGTTTAAAACATTATTAAAAACATTATTCAAAAAAATACAAGCACATAGATTTTTAAAATTCAACTAATAAAAAGCCACCAAAAATGGCAAATCTCAAAGAAAGCAAGAAAGAAGAAAGACAAATCTCTAATTTATCCCTTTTCATCTGTTGGTTGTAGTCATTTTTAACTTATCAACATGTTTCCCTCTGGTACTTATAAATAAGATACTTACTGCTACTTCTTAAATTATTGATTTTTAAATAACTTAAATTTTCTGTTAAAACAGATTATTTTTTTTAATCACACCTCCTACCCTCAAACTCCTTGTCACCGTCACCACTAGATTATAATTTTTCAGCGAATCAATATTCAGTGTTTCTGCTATTTTAACTGCCACTGCTAAAACACGTAATATATTAGAATCAGCTATCCCTTCTTGAATCATCTTTTGTTTTCCCTGAGGTTAATAAGTCCTAAGCTTTTTTATTTGCTTAGTTTCTCTGTGTACCTGTATCAGAACTGTAAAATACTTTAATTAGAGCTATAAAAGACCTGTAATTTCCAAATACCTAACCACACATGTAGACATATTGATTAAAAAAAATTTTTTTTTGTTTCTTCACAAAATCTGGCCTCCTGCTTCAAGTCTGACTAGCTGCTCCTTTAAAAAGTTCCCTCAGTTCCTTTCCTATTTCTAGTTATTATGTATTCCTTTTTTCATCCTCCTCAGCTTATTTTGTAAAATCACATATTCCAATAGCTTTTTGTGTGTGAAAATAGTTTATTTACTATACCTTCTAAGTCCAGTAGCTTCTTAAGAAAGAGTACATAAGAAGGAAAATGTTTAAATCCCTGCATTTGACATCTGATTGAGTACACAGTATCAGGTGAAAGATCTTTTCCTCAGGATTTTAGAGGAACTGTTTCATGATCCTCTACCTTCCAGAGTTGCTGCTAGTAAGTCTGGTGACATTTTAATTTGGTTTCTAGGTGAAAAAATTTTCCTTCTTTCAAAGGTTTAACAATTTTCTCTTTACTCAGAATTCTCAAATTTCACATAATTTGGTTTTGTCCTTTTTCACTCAGTGTGTCAAGGACTGAAAGAGTTCCTTCAAAAAGGAGAATGGTGTCCTTGACTTCAGAAAAATGTTAAGTACCTATATCATAGGGTTGCTGTGTGAATTAGACAAAACACTTACACTTGGCACATGGAAGTACAGAATGGTGATGATAATCAATGGTTATAGATATTTACTAATTTCTTTGAAAACGAATGTTTCTTTTCAACCCTTCCTTTAAAGATGAACTTCCATCTTCATGAAGTACATACTTCAAGAGTTTTTTTTTTCCATAATACATGCTGTTAATAATTATCGACAAGTGGTAACCTTCCACTTCTCTAAAACAGTGAGGGTTTAAATTTCAATTCTAAAACAATTTACTTACAAAGGAATTGCTAAAACAGAAATCTCCCATCTAACCTTTATTCAGAAACATTATTAACACAAATTTCTCTATTGTGCCCTTACTCTTTCATGAGAGCTTAACAGCTAAGAATGAAATTCTTGGTTGACAGTGCTTTTCCTTCAGTCCTTGGCAGTTATTATTCTGACCTCCACTGTTGCTGATGAGAAGAGTTCACTGTTAATCAAACTTGTGGTCCTTTGAACATAAACTTTGGTTTTTTTCCACCTATGGATACTTTAAAAATTGTCTTTCCATTAGACTCCAATTTCATAGACTCTCTAGCTTCAGATACATTTCTATTTATGATTCTTTCACCTGTTTCTCAACTGCTATTTCATTTTCACCATTAATATTTTCTCCCAACTATTGACTTTTAATTCAATAATCAAATTTTTATCTTTTTCCCCCCAAGATTTATTTGACAAAGAGAGACAGAGTGAGAAAGGGAGTACAAGCAGGGGGTGTGCCGAGCAGGGAGCCTGATGTGGGGCTTGATCAAAAGACCCTGGGATCAAGACTTGAGCCGAAGGCAGACGCTCAATGACTCAGGCACCCCTAAGGATACATTCTTATAATAAGCTCTATTTATTCAGGGTTTCTCTCTCTCGTATAAAAGGCCTTGGTATCAGAGATTTAAACTTTCAGAAAGGAATGCTTGTCCATACCTAGTTACTGCCTGAACTCACTGCCAAATCTATTTTGCAAAAGCAAGGTTGAAGGAAGGCAATTAAAAGGCTTGAAGAATGAAAAGTATGTGTAATTCAGGCTTCTTACTCAGCGATGGACTCTCCTATCAATCCCCTGAGAAGGTGAAAGTCAAATGAGCACAAACTGCAGTCATTTTTCTGGGTTTAGAACTAGGTAAGGCAGAGACCAGGGTTTGATACTGTGTTCCAAATTCATCCCAGAGAGAAAAGATCACTGTGATTTATATTTGATCCTTACCTGCTTTGTGATAATTGCCTGAAATTTTTTTGCTAACTTGGTCTTTTCCCTAAATAAACGAGGTATTCTCAGCTGTCAATGATTCTTTGGCTGGGACAAACTTTTACATGATTAATTTGCTAAGACAAGAGAACTCTGGTACTCCTGTGGCACCTGGGAGGCTCAGGGGTTAAGCCTCTGTCTTCCGCTCGGGTCATGATCTCAGGGTCCTGGGATCAAGCCCCACTTCGGGCTCTCTACTCAGTGGGGAGGCTGATTCCCCCTCTCTCTGCCTGCCTCTCTGCCTGCTTGTGATCTCTCTCTCTCTCTCTCTGTTAAATAAATTAAAAAATCTTAAAGAGAGAGAGAACTCTGTCACTCCTTAAAGAGCTCTCTTAGCTGTTTTAAATTCCTCCACCTCAACACCACCATAAATTAACAAAGTGATTAACATTCTACCTTGCACAAAGTAAAAGCTGACTTATATTATTAGGTTATCAGTTTCCTCTCAAGTCAAACATCAAACAATATCAACAGAAGGTCAAGCATCAGACATAGTACATCATATAAGTTTAAAATGGTTCAAAGATTTTCTTGTTAAAGAAACCAATAATATCTACAGAAAAAAAACTTTCTAAGAATTACGTATGTACATACTATCTTTTAAGTTCCAGATGGAAGATATGAGCTCAAAAAAAAGCTGTACACATCCCGTTTTACATAAATATTTCACATAATTAGTAAGTTAAAGATCAACAATGACAACACCTGCAAAAAAAGCATTGCCCCCTGCTAGACTTACCAGACTACAATTTATTTACAGCGCTAAACTAATAATTAATTATTATTTTTTCAATAGTTGCTTAGGTTTGTATGTGGTTGTCACTAAGGCTGAATAGGTTCTCATCTTCTTAGGGTAGACAGGGAGGAGAAAAGGAAACTACTGTAGAAAAATATGCTCTATATGTAGTTATACAGAGCTGGACTAGGAAGCCAGGAAAATGTGAATCAAAAAATAAACCATTAGCTTTATTACAAAGAAAAAATAATAAAAATATACCAAATTTAGTAAAAATAAAAGCGACAGGAATCCTTACCAAAAAATAAATAATGTGTAATTGAACTACTGCTTCTGGTACCAAAAAAATAAAATTCATACAAAAAAGCTGGTCTTTCTCACCCTTACCAAAGAGATTTTTTAATCTATAGATCTACAGAACTGTTTCCACAGGCCTTAAAAAAATTCTAGAAAATATCATACTGAAATCCTTTGCTAATTTTACAGAAGCCATGAGAAAAAACAAATTAAATCAATGCCATCAACTGCAAATCAGAACATGGTATCTTGACCCATATTCTCACGAACAGAGAAGCAGTACAATATGCTGCCTGTAGTAATGAGTTTGTATTTTCCCAAAAGAAAAATCACTGAACTCTTTAGTAAAATATATTATAGGCAGACTAAAGATTGGGTTCATTAAAACTTAATGTGTCTGGCATAGTAAAATAATAGAAAAATTTAAGTTGTCAAAGGAGAAAACCTACTGTTATCTTTAAAAAAGCTCTTCTTATGGGGGCACCTGGGTGGTTCACTGGGTTAGGCCACTGCCTTCGGCTCGGGTCATGATCTCGGGGTCCTGGAATCGAGTCCCACATCGGGCTCTCTGCTCAGCTGGGAGCCTGCTTCCCTCTCTCTCTCTCTGCCTGCCTCTCTGTCTACCTGTGATCTCTGTCAAATAAATAAATAAAATCTTAAAAAAAAAAAAATTAAAAATAAATAAATAAATAAAGCTCTTATGAACATCCTCGATGCATTTATGTAATAAAACTTTTTGGGACGCCTGGGTGGCTCAGTTGGTTGAGCGGCTGCCTTCGGCTCAGGTCATGATCCCAGCGTCCTGGGATCGAGTCCCACATCGGGCTCCTTGCTTGGCGGGGAGCCTACTCCTCCCTCTCCCTCTGCCTGCCACTCTGTCTGCCTGTGCTTGCTCTCGCTTCTCTCTCTATGACAAATAAATAAATAAAATCTTAAAAAAAAAAAAAAAACTTTAAAAACACGATGAAATAAAAACTCCCAAAAGTTATAGGACATTCCCCCAAATTAATGTACTATTCTCGTTCCTTGCCCACACATGAACTTTACAGGAGTAAGATTATGTTTCACTAAAATCAAGAAAAATTAAGTTAGAATTCACATGAAATGATAAAAAATGTATCTATGTGAGATTCTAGTTAGTGGTTAAAAGCTATTGTCCTTTTGGTTGCTTAGAGAAAAACTAAGGAAAAATACTTCTCTATAACCTTTTATCTTCTAGCCCCAGAATGAATTTTATTTCTAGGAGTGTGTGGGTGGTTCAGCTGGTTAAGCGTCTGTCTTCAGCTCAGGTCATAATCCCAGGGTCCTGGGATCTGGCCTCACATCAGGCTCTCTGCTTGTCGGGAAGCCTGTTTCTCCCTCTCCTACTGCTTGTGTTCTCTCTCTTGCTATGTCTCTGTCAAATCAATAAAATCTTAAAAAAAAAAAAATCTTTCTATAAATAGTGTTGACACTTTACATGTAAAATTATTAAAAAAAATTTAGAATAGATTATCTCATAGTATGATAATCTCAAAGATAACAAACAAGTTCAATCTGAGTATAAGACAAAGAATACTTAAACACAAAGTATAAAATACCTGTAATATCATATTACTAATGAAGTATTCCACTGCTTTATTTAAGTGCAGTGTATCAGTGAGAAAATTAAAAAGTACACTCACATTTAGCATCTTTTAAAGTATTTTACTCCAATCGCGTAATCAATAACTCTCTAATACCACCTTTTAACTGGATAACAGAAACAAACTCCAGAAGGTGGGATCAAGAAAGTGTAATATGAAGATCCTGAGCCCACCTTCTCTCAGGGAAACACCAAAATCCATAAAAACATATTTAACAACTATCTTTGACAATTAACTCAAGACTAGCAGAATGGACCATACACACTGATATATTTAAAAAAAAAAAAAAAAATGCCACATTGAGAGGGTAGAAGAGCCAGACAAGCAGTTTAGTCAGGATCCACACCACAGGCACAATGACCCACAGCAGGAATATCACAACTGGAGAAGCTATCCCTGATAAACGAGGGTCCAAGCCCCACATGATACACCACAGTCCTGGGCTCCTGCATTGGAAAGACAGGCACCTACAATGTCTGCCTTTGAACACCAATGGGGCTTACATCCAAGAAAGCCAGAGGGCAGCAGGAAAACAAGATTCTGCTCTTAAAGGGCATGCTTCATCTCAATGGCACAGAGGCAGCTGTGCCTGGGTTACATGTGAAGGAAATCCACTAACGAATTTTAGTAAAAGAGGGGCAGCAATCTGATGGCAAGTGTTCTGGGGAGCAAACTGCTTGTGGGTGTCCCTTTTCTTACCCTCCTCTACTTCGCTGGCCTGTGAGAACAATTTCTGATATTTTCCATTTACTTTGGTAGCACCACTAACCCTGATCCAACACTGTCCTGTGTATTCACCTCACCCAACCCACCCACACAACTTGGGAGTCCTTCCCAAACAGTACCCCTCTGACCCCCACCACAACTGGCCAGTGGCCTTGGCTGGCCCTGAGCCCCTCCTAAACACCCTGCCCTGGGGGACCAGTCCCAAATACTGAAACTCCCATAACCAACACAGCCATACCTCATACAAGTTGTCCAAAAGACCAGTATACCCCAGCTGCTGCAGCATGGCCTTATAGTCAGCCACACTGTGGGCCAACTACATATATCAGTGCACCTACAGCAGTCATGATTTGACCTCTCAGCCAGATAAGACATAGGACCTCCTTGTTTACCATCATGCATGCAGCAGTTAGTGGCTAGACCTCAAGAGACAGACAGACCAGGGGAAAGTCCTGCACACCAGCAAGTCTGCATCAATCATGACCCATCAACAACAAGAGGGGAAATGCAAACCACACTGAGAACATTCCTGGAGCACATGACTCAGGTGACCAGGGGAATTCGTACTACAGGGGCCCACAAAACATCTTTTACATGAAGACATTCCTTACTGACCAGGAGACAGAAATGATCTACTTAATTAACAGAAATAAGCAGAGACTAAAGCAAATGAGGAGGCAGGGGGAGTACGCTCCAAATGAAAGAACAAGACAAAACCTCAGAAAATGACTAGAAAATGAAACAGAGCTAAGCAATCTACCAGATAAAGAGTTGAACGTAACTAACCAAAGATGCTAACCAAACTCAAAAAAAGAATGAACACAGTTTAAAAACGTAGAGTCATGGAAAATACTTGGGGGGGGGAAATCAAAGTGGAAGAATACAATAACTAAAATGTAAAATACACTAGAGGAATCAACAGCAGACTGAATGACGCAGAGGAGCAGATCAGCAATCTGCTGATGAAAACAGCAAAAAGAGGGGCACCTGGATGGTTAAGCATCTGTCTTTGGCTCAGGTCATGATTCCAGGGTCCTGGGACAGAGCCCCATATCAGGCTGCTTGCTCAGTGGGGAGTCAGCTTCTCCTTCAGCCTTTGACTCTCCTCCCACTCTGGCTCTCTCTCTCAAATAAATAATTTTTTAAAAACCTTTAAAAAATAAACAGCAAAAAAAGAGAAAAAAGGAATCCAAAAAATGAAAATACTTTTTAGGTCAATACTAGGATATCAAGTATACTAATGTTCACATTATAGGGGTTTCTGACCACCACCACAAAGCAAAGAAAAAAATGGAAAAAAACACATGGAGGCTAAACAACATTCTACTACACAACCAACAGGTCAAGAAAAAAAATCAAAGAGGAAATCAAAAAGATGAAGACAAATGAATACTAACACAATGATCCAAAATCTTTGGGACACAGTGAAAACAGCTCTAACAGAGAAATTTATAGCCATACAGGTCTACCTCAAGAAACAATCTCAATCAAACCTTATACCTAAAGCAAATTAAAAAAGAACAAAACCCAAGGTTAGCAGGAGGAAGGAAATTATAAAGATTAGAGCAAAAATACACGAAACTGATACTAAAAATAGGCAAAAATCAATGAAACTAAGAGCTGGTTCTTTGAAAAGATAAACAAAAGTGATAATTCTGTAGACAGACTCATCAAGAAAAGCATACAGAGCTCAAATAAATAAAATCTCAAGAAGGAGAAATGACAACCTATACCACACATAGATTACTATGCGCACAAATGAACCACCAAGAGAAAAAATGGATGAATTCTTAGAAACATACAATCGGCCAAGACTGAGTCAAGGAGTAGCACCTACGTGGTTCAGTCGGTTAGGTGCCTGACTCTTGATTTCAATATGGATCATAATCTTAGGGTCCTGAGATTGAGCCTTGCATCAGGCTCCACACTCAGGAGGCAGTCTGCTTGAGGATTCTCTCCCTCTCTCCCTCTGCCCTCTCCACACTGATGCTTGTGCATGAGCATGCTGTGCTCTCTCTCTCTCTCAAATAAAGGTTTTAAAAAAAATTTTAAAAAGTCTTCCTCAAGGACAAAATCTAAGCAGACCCATTACTATTAAGAAGACTTAATGAGTAATTAGAGTAATTAATAACTCCCAAGAAACAGAGGTCCGGAACCAGAGAACTTCATAGCTGAATTATAGGAAACATTTTAAAAAGAGTTAATACCTATCCTTCTCAAGCTATTCCAAAAAACTGAAAAAGGAACACACTCCAAAACACATTCTATCAGGCCAGAAATAACCTGATACCAAAATGAGACAAAAAACACCACAAAATTCCTGATGAGCATTGATGTAAAAATCCTCAACAGAACATCAATGAACTGAATTTTCTGATACAAGGATGGTTCAATATCCTCAACTCCATCAACACGTTAAACCACATAAACAAAAAAGGATAAGAATCGTATTATTATCTCTACAGATACAGAAAAAAAATTTTTGACAAAATTCAACCACCATTTATGATTAAAAACTCCCAACAAAGTGGATACAGAAGGAACATACCTGAACTTAATAAAGGCCATATATGACAAACCCACAATTAACATCATACTCAAGGGTAAAAAGCTGAAAGGTCTTCCTCTAAAATTAGAAACAAGACAAAAGTGCCCACTCTCACTACTTTTATTTAACACAGTAATGCAAATTCCTAGCCATAGCAATCAGATGAGAAAAACCAATCAATCAGTGGCATCCAACTAAAAAACTAAGTAAAACTGTCACTACTAGCACATGACATATTATATACAGAAAACCCTAAAGATTCTACCAAAAAAAACCCTACTACGAATACTAAATTTAGCAAAGTTGCAGGTTACAAAATTAATGTACACAAATCTGTTGCATTTCTATGCCCTAATAATGAACTATAAGAGAAATTAAGAAAACAATCCCATTTACAATCACATCAAAAAGAATATGCAGGAGTAAATTTAACCAAGGAGGTAAAAAGACCTGTGCTCTGAAAACTGTAAGACAAAGACAAAAGAAACTGAAGAAGACATTAATGGAAAGCTATTCTGTTCTCATGGATAGCATAAATCAAAACTGTTAAAATGTCCATCTACCCAAAGAAATATATAGATTCAATGCAATCTGTAGCAAAATACCAATGGCATCTTTCACAGAACTAGAAGAAAGAATCTTCAAATTTGTATGGAACAACAAAAGAACCCAAACAGCCAAAGCAGTGTGAAGAAAGAACAAAGCTGGATATATCATGATCCCTGACTTCAAATTATCCTACAGAGCTATAGAAATTAAAACAGTATGGTACTAACACAAAAGGACACGCAGATCAATGGAAGATAATAGAGTCCTGCAGTAAACACACACAGATACATACAGTAAATTAATTTTCAACAAGGGAGACAAGAATGTAAAATGGGAAAAAGAGTCTCTTAAATAAATGGTATTGAGGAAATGGACAATTACAAAGAACGAAAGTGAACCAGCTTTCCTTTTCCTTTTTAATATTTTTTCTTTCCTTCCTTTCTTTCTTTCTTTCCTAAGTAATCTCCAGGGCTCAAACACAACCCTGAGATCGAGAGTCACATGCTACATTAACTGAACCAGAGCCACCCCAGAAAGTGGACCACTTTCTTACACTATATACAAAAATAATCTCAAAATGGATTAACAACTTAAAGGTAAGACTGGAAACCATTAAATTCCTGGAAGAAAACACAGGCAGTAAGCTCTTGGACATCAGTCTGAACAGTATTTTTCTGGATCATCTCACCAAGCAAGGGCAACTAAAGCAAAAATAAACAGGTCTACCTGAAACTAAAGGCTTTGGATGGCAAATGAAACCATAACATAACAAAAGGCAACCTACTCAATAAGAGAAGATACTTGCAAAAGATCTACCCAAAAAGGGGTTAATATTATAAATACAGAAAAAACTCACACAACTCAGTATCCAAAAAAAATCTATTAAAATTCGGCAGATGATCTGAATAGGTATTTCTCCAAAGATATGTAGAGAGCCAACAGGCACATAAACATATGTTCAACATTACTAACCATCAGCAAACTGTAAATCAAAGCACAATGAGATCTCACCTCACACCTCATAGAATGGCTAGTATCAAAAACACAAGAAATAAGTTCTGGCCAAGATGTGAAAGAAAGAGAACCCTCATGTGCTGTTTGGTGGGGATACAAAATGGTGCAGCCATTATGAAAGAACAGCATAAAGATTCCTCAAAAAATTGGAAATACAAATGCCATATAATCCATCAATTCTACGTCACAGTATTCATACCAAGAAAAGGAAAATACTAATTTGGACTAATATATGCCACTATGTTCACTGCAGCATGATTTACAATATCCAAGATATGGAAGCAATCTAAATGTCCACCAAATATGGAAGGATAAAGATAATGTACTCTATATACACACTAGAATATTAGCCATAAAAAAGCATGAAATCTTTACATTTGCAGCAACACAGATGGACTTAGAGAAAAATCCTTAGTAAAGAGTAAGTCAAACTGTTAAGGAAAATACCCTATGACTTCACTTTTATGTAGAATCTAAAAAAAAGTCAAATGTATGAATACATGTAACAAAACAGAAACCAGACTCAGATATAGACAACAATCTGGTGTTTGCTAGAGGGATGAGGAATAGGAAATACTTAAAATAAGGGGAAGGGATTAGAAGGCCAAACTATAGGTATACAATGTACAGCGCAGGAAATATAGTTACTAATATTTAGCAACTCTGTATGGGACAGATGGTAGCTAAATTTATCTCTGTGATCACTTCCAAATGTATACAAAATGCTGAATCATGATGTTGTACATAAGAAACTATTACAATATTATGTTAACTACACTTCAATTAAAAAAAATAAGCATATATTTTTGAATGTACAATTTCACTATAAAGATATGTACATATGTACGTATTCATGCATTTATTTTGACAGATTTTTTATTTTGCATACTTTAATTTCAGAACAAAATAATTTTAAAAATCCACAATATGCATCCAAACCCCTTGGCAGATATTGTTTAACAATAACCATGTATGAAGCCTAGTAACATAGCAATTATCAACAGAGTAATTAAAAGAGATTTGAACACTTCAAAAAATGTATTACTAACTAGGTTACCTATAATATATATAGTATGCCTAAGCCTAGAGGGTCACCCTCTATTTCATCTGTCTACGGATGATACAATTGACTTTGGGGTTCCATTTAGTTAAGTTCCCCCACCACACCACCAAAACCCTACAGATCTGGTGGTTAAATAAAATCTAAAAGAAATTAACTCTTAGTGTATTATTTCTTATTTCTATTAAATAATAAGTATTTCTTATCTCCAGAAAGTATTACTACTTATTTTTAAGAGTTTAAAAAATAAACCCTGAACAGAAATTGCCTGATGCAGTAGCAACCAACAGGAAAACTTAAGAGCAATTTGGTGCTGCTGGGTGGCTATTTGTACTGAGACTCAAGCCCTCTCCCACTCCTTAAAATTACCTGAACTGACACAAACTAAGATGTGGCTGTTAGTCATTCCCACTACATACTATTAGATTCAGCAAATAATAGTCCCCTAACACCCCCCCCCAGGGGACAATTACCTTACTAACCACAATAAAGACACATCTGGATCAAAACACTACTGCAAAATAAAGATGAACACTGAACAACTTACACCATTTGAAGAAGAGTGCCTGACCTGGACAACCCAGAAATGTACACGCAGTAACTATAAAACCAAAGGAAGGAAAGCTCATTAAAACTGGAGCCGGGGCGGGGGGGGGGGGGGGGGGGGGGGGGGGGGTGGGCAGGGTGCCTGGGTGGCTCAGTGGGTTAAAGCCTCTGCCTTCAGCTCAGGTCATGATCTCAGGGTCCTGGGATCTAGCCCCACATCCGGCTCTCTGCTCAGTGGGGAGACTGCTTCCCCCTCTCTCTCTGCCTACTTGTGATCTTTCTCTCTGTGTCAAATAAATAAATAAAATATTTTTTTAAAAAATGATGAGAATAAACCTTTCCAGAACTAAAAGTCAAGATTTAAAAGCTCAAATAAGTTATTAAGGAAAAAACTAATTCCTAGAAAAATTAAGATGATGTAAACTGGCAGTATGTTTAGAAAATACCTAAAGTTTTTACAGGTATTGAGTTAGTGTCAGTTCTGAAAATCCAGAAGTTACTAAAATTAATCCAAAAAAAAAAAAAAGGCAAAATCTTTATATGCACAAAAAATGTTTTCTTGCAATACTTCTTATGACAGCAGGGAAAATCCCAGACACAATCTAAATATTGGTAATAATTAAATTACCGCTTCATAACAGATTTTATACCACTGTCAGAGCATTAAGAGAGAAGACTACGTTTACAAATTTTATCATTTGAGGGCACCTCAAGAGCCCAAAAACCACAAATTTACATTAAAACTACTGTGAGCATTTATTTCTTAAATTACTAAAACTTAAAAAACCTTATTTTAAAAAATCTGACAAACTTGGTACATTGTGTTCTCAATACTTTACCAAATGGGCCAGCAACAATTACTTTTTAGATATACTGCACAGAAATATTAGCTTCCCAGAGTCTGTAGGGTGTTTTTATACTAAAGGACAATATAATGCAGCTACTTTTATTGAGTAAGCAGCTTATGACAGCTTTCTGACTTACTAAATAATAAAATATAGTATGGAAAATTTCAACATCCACTATTGCAAAGAAAGAACTGGTCTTACTTCTACTAAGTGCTTTATATTTTTATCAGTTTTCATTAGCTCAGCTCCACATGAGACCATTGTCTGCCTTGATTTCTGGAATTCTGCCCCAATTCTTCTCTCCTAGTCTGTGTTGCCAGGGTTGCAGCTGCACAACCAATTCTTATTAAAATGTAAGTCTTTGAAATGCATGTCTATGGGAAGGGATATAAAGGATTTCATTATTTTTCTCAAAACCGAGAGTGAGGATTAAACCCCACCCTTCCCAAGCCATACTATCACTTAGCAGCCTTCTTTACCAACTCACACACCAAATATCATAAATCCAACTGCTCAGTTTAAATGTTTAAATGAAAAATCATAAACTGCACAGTAGTGAAACTTAAAGTCTAGCAAAAATTATTTTCAAATGACTTCTAATACTTACAGTGTAATTTTAGGTTATAGATAGATACTCACACAATGATGTAATACTTTTAAATACCACTACTAAATACTTCTAAAGAATAAATACTAGCAAGATAGAATAGGCGATTCTGTGATAGTAATGCCAAAAAAATAATTTCAAAAACTTCAAGTCAGGAAAAGAAAACTGCAATTAATTTACTTAAAATGGAAAATATTTTACCAGGCATTAATTTTGTTTTGAGTTCCACATTGGGCTCCCTGCTCTGCAGGGAGTCTGCTCTTCCCTTTCCCTACCCCGACTTGTAATCTCTCTCTCTCTCAAATAAATAATGCCCCTAAAATTTTCCTGGAGAAGAAAAAAAAAAAAAAAAAACTGGAAGACAATTTATACCCCTTTTCCATTTTTCACTGGGATTTCATGTACTTTTGTTCTCTGGATAAAATCCTCCAAGACTGTTTGACCTTCCTCTTAAAAGACAACTTATGACTGAATTCATCTTGTGAGAAGAGTTAACACAAAACTTTCACTATGAAGGTAAAACTTTTCAATTAAAAGTAAATGGGGGGGGGGGCACCTGGGTGGCTCAGTGGGTTAAGCCTCTGCATTCAGCTCAGGTAATGATCTCAGAGTCCTAGAATAGAGCCCCACATCAGGCTCTCTGCCCAGCAGGGACCCTGCTTCCCCCTCTCTCTCTGCCTGCCTCTCTATCTACTGTGATTTCTCTCTGTGTCAAATAAATAAATAAAAGCTTTAAAATAGAAATAATAATAATAATAATAAAAACAAAAGTAAACAAGAGCATCTGATGGCTCAGTTGGTTAAGAGTCTGCCTTCAGGGGCGCGCCTGTGTGGCTCAGTTCGTTAAGCGACTGCCTTCGGCTCAGGTCATGATCCTGGAGTCCTGGGATCGAGTCCCACATTGCGCTCCCTGCTGGGCAGGGAGTCTGCTTCTCCCGCTGATCTCCTCTTGTGCTCGCTCTCTCCCTCCCTCTCAAATAAATAAATAAAATCTTTAAAAAAAAAAAAAAAAAGAAAGAAAGAAAGAAAAGAAAAGAGTCTGCCTTTAGCTCCGGTCATGATCCTAGGGTCCTGGGATCAAGTCCCACATTGGGCTCCCTGTTCAGCAGGTAGCCACTCTTCCCTCTCCCTCTGCCCCTCTCCCAGCTTGTGCTCTCTCTCAAATACATAAATAAATAAAACTTTCTTAAAAACTGAAATAAACAGAGGTCAAATACTATGTTACAAAGTGAAAATGACAAGTGTTTTTATTAAATCATAGTGTTTATAATGCTGGTACACAGTAGGAATTCTCATAACACATAGAACCTTCGAATTTCAACTACTGGCAAAATTCTTTGGGAATAAATATAGCCTAGTCTGTTCCTGGGTCATTCAATCATGGTTAAATAGAAGGAAAAAACAGGGGAGGCACTGTAAAGGGTACTAGCCCTTTAAAATCTGATTTCACAACACACACCTCAAGTTACAACAACAAAGCATACTGAGAAAAAGTTCTAAAAAGTGGCTACTTGTTGCATTTTAGGTAATCAAACTGAAATCATTAGGTTAAATATACTTGATAAACTTTTTTACGTATACAATAAATATATGATTATAATGCTTGTTAAAAGCATGTATTGAGATCACCCCATATCCATTATGAAGGCTAGTAACCAAAATAAAGAAAGAAAGAAAAAGAAAAAACAGACAATTAGTACTGGTGAGAACATGAATAAATTGGGACTCTTCTGTGTTGTTTGTAAAACCATAAAATGGTGCAACTCCTATGGTAAACAATAGACAATTCCTGAAAAATCTGAAAAATAATACCACCAAATGATCCAGCAATCTCACTTCTGGTTATCTATTTAAAAGAACTGAAGGCAGAGTCACCAAGAATATCTACACGCTTATGTTCAAGGCACTACTATTTATAATAACCGAAAGGTGGAAGGAAGCCAAATGTTCATCAACAAATAAATATATAAGCAAAATGTGATACACACATATAATGCAATACTATTCAGTCTTAAAAAGGCAGGAAATCCTGTCCCATGCTACATGAATGAACTTGAAACACATTATGCTAACTGAAATAAGCCAGCCACAAAAAGACAAATACCATATTCCACTTATATGAGTAATTCCACTTTTATCTGAAGTACTCAAATTCACAGAAACAAAGTATAATGAGAGTACCAGGGACTGGGAAGAGGAAGTAAACAGAAGTTTTTGTTTAATGGGTTTCAGAGTTCACTTTACAAGATGAAGATCTGTTTACAACAATGTGAGTATATTACTAAACTATACTTTTAAAAATGGTTAAGAAAGTAATTTTTATATGTTTTATATCACAATAAAAAAAAACTTCCTAATGTAACTGGAAGTGAGTCTCACCCTTAGAGATTCTTAGAGATTATGATGAGTTGATAAAGATTAAAATTTGGATAAATATGTTTTGTTCCTCAGTACTAAATATTAGTGAGTGTGTGTGTCTGTGTGTCTTTTTGGTAAGCAATATGCCAATATATCACCACGGTATAAAACTCAAAAGATGCAAGAGTAAATTATGAATAATAAATCTCACCATTATCCCTAGCCATCCAATTTTCTTCCAGACAAAGCCACAAGTATTAGCTTCTTGTGTAATCTTTCACAGATGCTCTGCACACATAGAAGAATGCACATATATATTTTTTCCTTTTTAAAATATTTTCATGTGATTGCACACATCATTAGGCACCTTGCTTTTTCACTTAACACTTTATCTTAGAAATCAGGCAGTATCAGGGGCGCCTGGGTGGCTCAGTGGGTTAAGCCTCTGCCTTCAGCTCACATCAGGCTTCACCCCACATCGGGCTCTCTGCTCAGCAGGGAGCCTGCTTCCCCATCTCTCTCTGCCTGCCTCTCTGCCTACTTGTGATCTTTCTGTCTGTCAAATAAATAAATAAAATCTTAAAAAAAAAAGAAATCAGACAGTATCAGTAACTTTTAAAAAATTGTCTCCCTCTATTTATAAAGGATGTATTTTATCATGAGTATAATTAGTCTCCAACAGATGTAAAGTTGAGTTATTTCTAATCTTTTATGTCTATAAACATGATGCACAGAATAATACTGTATATTCACACATGTATAGTATGATGGTTTACAGATTTAAATTTTGGTAGGCATTTTAGATTTTCACAAATATTTTCCAAATTTCCTCCTAACAGAATATACCAAACTGCACACCCACTAACAATGCATTAGAGTGTCTGTATTTCCAATCTTTGAAAAAAATTCCTAACTCCAATAAATAAAGAAAAAATGTGTTTCTTCCTCTGAAGGATCTATTTTTTTAATTTTGTACTACTACTTTGCTATAATACAATTTTTTTAAAAAATCCTTTTCTCTGCTGATCTGAAATGCATTTTTCTTAAAGATTTTTTTTTAAAGATTTTATTTATTTATTTGACAGAGAGAGATCACAAGTAGGCAGAGAGGCAGGCAGAGAGAGAGGAGGAAGCAGGCTCCCTGCTGAGCAGAGAGCCCGATGCGGGACTCGATCCCAGGACCCTGAGATCATGACCTGAGCCGAAGGCAGCAGCTTAACCCACTGAGCCACCCTGGCGCCCCTTTTTTAAAGATTTTATTTATTTATTTGACAGACAGAGAGCAACAAGTAGGCAGAGAGGCAGGCAGAGAGAGGAGGAAGCAGGCTCCTTGCTGAGCCAGAGAGCCCCATGCGGGGCTCGATCCCAGGACCCTGGGATCATGGCCTGAGCTGAAGGCAGAGGCTTTAATCCACTGAGACACCCAGGTGCCCCTGAAATGCACTTTTATTGTATTCTGAATTTCCCTATGAATCTGGAACAACTTCTATTCTATACTACTGACCTAGCTCATATACAGAATCACAATGTTTCCACTATTTTATTTTTTTCATCATTATAATTCTATGGGTTTTCTTTTAAAGATTTACTTATTTTAGATAGAGAGTGAGTGAGTAAGAGGACGAGAAGAGGGAGAGAGAATCTCAAGCAGACTCCACACTGCACCTGGAGCTCAACACTAAGCTTGATCCCATGATCAAGAGAACATGACCTGAGCCGAAACCAAGATCCAATAACCAACTGAGCCACCCAGGTGCCTCCATCATTATTGTTTTAGAATACATTTTTTTTTAAAGACTTATTTATTTATTTGACAGAGAGAGAGAGAGATCACAAATAGGCAGAGAGGCAGGCAGAGAGAGAGGAGGAAGCAGGCTCCCCATTGAGCAGAGAGAGCCTGATGCGGGGCTTGATCTCAGGACCCTGAGATCATCACCTGAGCCAAAGGCAGAGGCTTAACCCACTAAGCCAGCCAGGTGCCCCTGAATACATTTTTAATATATGAAAGAACTACTTCCTTTTCTTTCATAACTTTTCTGGGTATTTTTTGTCTTTTAAATTTTACATTCATCTAGCCTAATTCTTTAAAACCTTTCTGCTATTTTTATTGGCATCATGCTGTATTATAAATTAGAACAGTATTTTTCAGATGCTGAATTCTAATAATGAGTCTCTATCTAAGTCTCTTTGAGTCTAAGGTGATTCTACTACAGGTAATCTACTTTTTGAGAAATAAACTATGTGTCCAACTGAAAAACTGTACTGGTTAAGGGACAAGGGGAGCCATTACACAGTGTGGTTGTATCTAGAAGGCTGACTACAGCCTCTATGTTTCATCTCAATACAGATTTGTCATTGTTCATGAAACAAAAGACGTTCCTTCCAGAGGCAGAAACTGTTCTCCAAATCACTTTCTGTGGCTCTAGTGTAGAGAACTATAGTTGAAATAAGTGGTTTAGAATTCTATTCTGTATAAAGAACTTTAAATGAGTAGTTTACTACACGCTTAGAACACCAGGATGAAGTGGGACCCTGAATCTGAGGGAGAAAAATAATTAACAGTGGGAACCAGAAGGATGTTTGTCCCAATCCCTACTCCCCACTCATTTATAAGACCAGAATTTCACCTGAGTACAAAGAACTGCATAAAACTAGAAACCTATGTGTTCAAGTATATAGATGAAAGGAATGGCTCCCAAGGTCCTATTAAGTGACAGGTAGAACTTCACCCTAAGAAAAACACCCATCCTAACCATGGCCAGCTCAGCTTTGGCAGGCACATCTAGGTCCCAAGGCTCTCTATCAGCCTCAAGTTTCTTTGCCCAGAAATCCATTTGAAATCTATAGTTTTTCACCCTAATAGCACACAGTCATGATTTTTTTTTTTTTTAAAGATTTTACTTATCTATTTGAGAGAGAGACAATGAGAGAGAACATGAGCTAGGAGAAGGTCAGAGAGAGAAGCAGACTCCCCGTGGAGCTGGGAGCCCTATGCGGGACTCGATCCCGGGACTCCGGGATCATGACCTGAGCCGAAGGCAGTTGTCCAACCAACTGAGCCACCCAGGCGTCCCCACAGTCACGATTTTTAACCATATTACTTCGACCGTCCTTGACGGTAATTGTTTCCCTTTGGGTGGATAATATTCTAACTCTGGTAACATATAGAAATTGATACAGAAATGATCAAGTCAAGCAAAACCTACACTATTAATATTTTAGTGCTCTTATGTATCTATAATAATTTATTATGATATTTTATATTCTATTTATTAAGTTATTTAAAAGATAAGAAAATCTGATATGCTAAATTTGCAAGTTTAATTTACTGGACATTTAAAAATTATTTAAGTTCTGGGGCACCTGGGTGGCTGAGTTGGTTAAGCGTCCAACTCTTGGTTTCAGCTCAAGTCACTATCTCAGGAGTCCAGGAATCCCAAGTCACGCTTGGCACTCATCATGGAGTTTTTTATGTCCCTCTCCCTCTGCTCCTCCCCCTGTTCTCTCTCTTTTCTCTCTCAAATTAATAAACAAAATCTTTAAAAAAAAAAAAAAGAAAAAGATTAAAAAGTTTTAGGAAGATTTGTTTACTGGTAAATCTGCCCTGTAAACTGCTTGAAATATATGAGGGAACCAAAGAAATGTAACTCTACCTTAGAATATTTAGGGATGTAATTAGGGATGAAAGTGTTAGCCAACATTTAAAGAGTAAAATTTATTCTTCCCTCTTGGCCATTAAAACCCAATGACAAGGGGTGCCTGGATGGCTTAGTTGGTTGAGCATCAGACTCTTGGTTTTGGCTCAGGTCATAATCTCATGTGTCATGGGGAATAAGCCCTACGTGGGTCTCTGTGCTTAGTGGGGAGCCTTCTTGAAGATTCTCTCCCTCTTCCCCTGCCCCCCACTCACGTGCACTCCTGCTCTCTCTCTCTCTCTAAAATAAATAAATATTAAAAAACAAACAAAAAATAGTAAGACCACAGCAATCAGACAACAGAAAGAAATAAAAGGCATCCAAATTGGTGAAGAAGTAAAACTTTCACTATTTGCAATTAACATGATACTATATATAGAAAACCTTAAAGGGAGGCCTGGGTGGCTCAGTCAGTTAAGCCTCCGACTCTTGATTTTAGCTCAGGTCCTGATCTCAGGGTTGTGAGATTGAGCCCCCTGTCAGGCTCCTCACTCAGTGGAGTCTGGTTGGGGTTCTCTTTCTCCCTCAGCTCCTCCCCACTCATGTCCCCACGCACATGCACACACTCTCTCACTCTAAAGTGAAATCTTAAAGAAAAGAAAGAAAGAAAGCCCTAAAGACTGCACCAAAAAACAACTAGAACTGATAAATGAATTCAGTAAAGCCACAGGATACAAAACCAATGTACAGAAATCCACAGCATTTCTATACAGTAGTAATGAAGCAGCAGAAAGAGAAATTAAGAAAACAATTCCAGGGAGCCTGCGTAGCTCAGTGGGTTAAAGCCTCTGCCTTCGGCTCAGGTCATAATCCCAGTGTCCTGGAATCGAGCCCCGCGTCGGGCTCTCTGTTCAGTAGGGAGCCTACTTCCCTTCCTCTCTCTCTCTCTCTCTCTCTCTCTCTCTCTCTGCTTGCCTCTCTGCCTACTTGTGATCTCTGTCAAAAAAATAAATAAAAATCTTTAATTAAAAAAAAAGAATACAATCCCAATAACTGCATTGAGAATAAAAAAATAACTAGGAATAAACTTAATCAAAGGTGAAAGACCTGTTCTCTGAAAACTACAGAACACCAATGAAAGAAATTGAAGACAACACAAATAAATGAAAAGACATTCCATGCTTATGAACTGGAAGAAAAAATGCTGTTAAAATGTCTATATTACCTAAAGAAACCTACATATTGATACAATCCCAATCAAAAGAGCAACAGCATTTTTCACAGAACTAGAAGAAAAAAATCCTAAAATTTATATGGAAGCACCAAAGATCCTAAATAGCCAAAGCAATCTTGAAAAATAAAACTGGATGTATCACAATTTCAGACTTCAAGTTATGTTACAAAGCTGAAGAAATTCAAACACTATGGTACTTGTATAAAAACAGACACATAGATCAGTGGAACAGAGTAGAAAGTCCAGAAAGAAATCCATAATTATATGGTCAAATAATCTTCAATAAAGGAGGCAAGAATAAGCAATGGGAAAAAGTCTCTTCGACAAATAGTGCTAGGAAAACTGGACTGCTACAGGCAAAAGAATGAAACTGTACCACTTTCTTATACCATACACAAAAATAAACTCAAAATGGTTTGAGAACCTAAATGAGAAATCCAAAACCATAAAAATCCTACAAGAGAGTACAGGCAGTAATTTCTCTTGACATCAGCCATTAAAACATTGTTTTAGATATGTCCTAAGGAAAAAGAAATAAAAGCAAAAATACACTATTAGGACTACATCAAAATAAAAAGCTTCTGCACAGCAAAGGAAAAAAATCAACAAAATAAAACAAAACCTGCTAAATGGGAGAAGGTGTCTGCAAATGACCTACCCAATAAAGAGTATGTATCCAGAGGCACCTGAGCGGCTCAGTGGGTTAAAGCCTCTGCCTTCGGCTCAGGTCATGATCCCAGGGTCCTGGGATCAAGCCCCGCATCGGGCTCTCTGCTCAGTCGGGAGCCTGCTTCTCTCTCTCTATCTCTCTGCCTACTTGTGATCTCTATTAAATGAATAAATAAAATCTTTAAAAAAAAAAAATCAGAGAGCATGGGTGGCTCAGTCATTAAGCAACTGCCTTAAGCTTTGGTCATGATCCCAGGGTCCTGGGATCAGCCCCACATCAGGCTCCTTGCTCAGTGGAGTCTCTCTGTCAAACAAATAAATAAAATCTTGGGACTCCTGGGTGGCTCAGTTGGTTAAGCAGCTGCCTTCGGCTCAGGTCATGATCCCAGCGTCCTGGGATCGAGTCCCACATTGGGCTCCTTGCTCCACAGGGAGCCTGCTTCTCCCTCTGACTCTGCCTGCCACTCTGTCTGCCTGTGCTCGCTCTCTCTGACAAATAAATAAATAAAATCTTTTAAAAAAAAATCAGTATCCAAAATACATAAAGAACTTATACAACTCAACACAAAAATAAATAAAATAATTCAATTTAAAAATGGGCAGAAGACATGAAGAAAGAATTTGACAAAGACGACATACAAATGGCCAACAGACAACATGAAAAGATGTTCAACATCATTCACCATAAGGGAAATGCAAATCAAAACTACGATGAGATTTTACCTTACACCTGTCAGAATGGCTAAAATAAAAAAGACAAGAAATAGTAAGTGTAGACCAGAATGTGGAGAAAAAGGAACCTTCGTGCACTGTTAGCTGGACTGCAAACTGGTATAGCCACTATGAAAGACAACAAGGAGATTCTTCAGAAAATTAAAAATAGGGGCGCCTGGGTGGCTCAGTGGGTTAAGCTGCTGCCTTCGGCTCAGGTCATGATCTCAGGGTCCTGGGATCGAGTCCCGCATCGGGCTCTCTGCTCAGCGGGGAGCCTGCTTCCTCCTCTCTCTCTCTCTGCCTGCCTCTCTGCCTACTTGTGATCTCCCTCTGTCAAATAAATAAATAAAATCTTTAAAAACAAAAAACAAAAAAAAGAAAAGAAAATTAAAAATAGGAGTACCCTATGATCCTGTAATCACACTATTGGTTATTTAGTCAAAATATACAATACCACTAATTCAAAGGAATATATACACCCCTATTTTACTGCAGCATTATTTACAACAGCTAAACTATGGAAGCAGCCCAAGTGTCCAACAATAGGTGAATGGATAAAGAGGTAGTGTGTGTGTATATACAATGGAGTATTACTCAGCCATAAAAGAGTAAAATTTTTCCATTTTTAATGCCATGGATGGAGCTAGAGAGTATAATACTAAACAAAATAAGCCAGTCAGAGAAAAACAAATACCTTACGATCTCACTCATGTGTGTAATTTAAGAAACAAATGAGCAAAGGGAAAAAAAAGAGAGAGAGAAACAAACCAATAAACAATACAGTATGAACTAGAGATGACAAACAGGGTTACCAGGGGGAGGTTGGGGGTGAAATAAGTAAAGAGGATTAAGAGTACACTTATCTTAATGAGCACTGAGTGATGTATGGAAGTGCTGATCACTATACTGTACACCTGAAACTAAAACAACAATGTATGTTAACTACATTGTAATTAAAATAAATTAAAATACCCAATGACAATACACATAGCACTCAACTTGTGGTCAGTTCTATGGGTCAAACCATTTTTAAAGAAAACTACAGAAAAAGATGACCATGGGAATATGGTCTTGAGTGGAAAATGTCTATATCCATCCTAAGATCAACACATTTCCTTTAATTAGTAATGTTTCCTCTATGTATTTTTCAGCGAACATGTAAATTAAAACCATTTACAAATATCACATGCTAACAATAAATGAAAATAGGTTTCTTGCATGTGACTACTTTCCAAAGAAGAAATGGCTTCCTTTATAAAAGTGTGTGTGTCTTATATCCACATAGCCCAAAACATGCAGAGCATTTTCTGATGCTGGTCAGAAAAACACTTGGTAATCAAAACCACAAAAGGCCTGCCTTTATGATTTCTTCATGGAAATCATAGCCTTTACAGTGAGAACATAGAGCAACAGCTACAATAAATTCCAGCTGCTGTGGTAAGGATGATTATACTATGGTTAGCTGCTGAATGGGCCCAACACTGAGCCCCAATTCTATTTACTTAAGCAAAGCACAGCCCCCTCAAATAACATTATTTCCAGATACTTAAACCCTGGATCATTCGCCAAAGTAACTAGGAATTTAACATCAGTTTCATTCCCTTAAATTGTAACACTATTATCAAATGTTTCAAAAGTATTTTCTAGCTACAGATAGAGACAGATATTTTGGATCATACTGACAAAACTAAAGAGCTAATACCAAATTATTCCACTCCCTAAAAAACTCCAAAAGTACTTCACAGATAATTACTAGTTTAACAGGAGAAACTCTGAACCATTCAGGAGCAATATCCAAATGGGGGAACCCCATTCTACCTCCTTTTTCTTTATATGCACATTTCCTCACGCTCTCACATTTGGTAAATGAATTATTCCTCACGTGTGTGTACATGTGTATGTGTGTGTGACAGAGAATAGAGAGAGAGAAATACCTAAACCCACCAGAGAGCTTCTAAAGACTGGCACCCAGAGCAAGATGCTATCAAGTCAGCAAAACTGGCAAATTTGAAATCAGGCACACGACCATGAAAACAAGAAACTACAACAATAATAAATATGTACTTTCTGGGGTTTTTCCATCTCTAAAATTGATATAATATTTTCCTATCATTAGCCAAAACACAGACTTATAAAGATGCCTCACTAATCAGATAATTAAATCAGATAATTAAGCCAGATAATAAAAAGGTAAAAACTAACTTATTCAACATATTCACTACATGTTATATACATGTAAAATATTCACTACATACTATCCCCCCACAAAACTTTTTTAAATACATAGACAAATATAACTCAGCAAATTATACAGAATAAACAGATTCTTAAATGTATAAAAATGATTATACCAAAGATTTAAAAGATGTATGTACAGACTATGAGAGATTAAAAATGAAGTGCAGTATGGGGTGCCTGAGTGGCTCAGTTGGTTAAGTTTCTGCCTTCGGCTGAGGTCATGATCTCAGGGTCCAGGGATTCAGCCCCACATCAAGCTCTCAGCTCAGCGAGGAGTCTCCTTCTCCCTCTTCATCTGCGCCCCCCCCAACTCATGCACGTGCGCACTGTCTCTCTCTCTCTCTCTCATAAATTAAATCTTGAAAAAGAAAAATGAAGTGTAGTATAAGCAGGTACAGGTAACAGCAAATTTTAGTTTATAGCAATTCTGATACAGCAACAATTAAGACTTTAAAATCTGGCTTACAAACATGTCCAAATAGGATTTTTAATAGCTTTTTTTTTTTAAGATTTTATTTATTTATTTGAGATCATGACCTGAGCTGAAGGCAGACCCTTCACTGACTGAGCCACCCTGGCACTCCAGATTTTTAAAAACTATTAAGATAACAGAAGTACTTCAATCCCTTTCATATTTTATTTATAAAGAATACTAACATCTGGCTTCATGCTCAGGGGTGAAATAGTATCAACGTTCCAATTAATGGTTAAGCATTTAGTGAAATGATAGGTGCATTAAATTAACCAGACAACAAGCTCACTGTAATCACAATGTCCCACAAGTTCTAGCCATTGTAACTAGTAAGTGAACCAATATGATATAATATTTGAAAAGGATAAGCAAAATTTAAAATTACGTTTAGTTACAAACAGACTATATTCCCAGAAAAGCTAAGTGAATCAATTCCAGGACTATTAAAAATACTAAGTATATTTGTTAGGCTGGCTGAATAAACTTAACAAAGAATAATCATCTTACTCATGTTAACAATAAACAGATGAATTTAAGCAGTACAGCACCATGAAGAAGCAGGGCAACACAGGTTAAGCACATGCATATCAGAACCAAACTGATGCAGAGTATAATCTCAACTCTATTACTTCATAGCTACATAAACCTCCATAAAATCACCTAACGCCTCTAAGTTTTCTCAAGTACAAAAATGAGTGCTTGTCAATGTTGGCCGTGGAGGTTGACACCATGGGCACAGGGTAGAGGGGCAAGTTAGCCACTCTAGCCCACCGCTACAGGTGGTGGGAGCGCTAGTTTAGGGAAAGGGGTATACATGGGGAGAGAGGGTTGGGCAGCCCCCTACGCACTATTTAATTTTTTCCAGTGCTGCAGCGGCAACTCCTCAGTGCAGAGAGACCTCATTCCCAGAGTGACAATAGCCACTGCCTAACCTAGCAAGAGGAACACCCATTCCTGAGCAGCCCTCACCTGTGCAGGAGGAGCAACCATGGAAAGAAATTTGCCTCCACTGGCCCAGGCATGAAACCAAACACCATGGCCACTACCTTTCTAGTTTTCCTGAAGGAGCAGCTCAACAGAGAAGTCATTTCCTTAGAGATCAACAGATGTGCCAAACACTGGTATAAAGGAACCTGGAGTTCTGACACTGTCCATCTCAATAACGATGTCATCAGGACAGCATCAGCACAAGGGACCTTCTATTCACCAGCACAGACATCTCTCCATGAAACATCACCAGATAACTCAAGAAGTTCAACACATATGGATTCTTATTCCAAGAGTAAATACCAGGAAACAAAGAGTTTTCACAACAGCTAGAATTTGAGTAAGACAGACAACAGACCATAGCATTCATACATAGGTCAACTAATAACCATTTGGTGAGAAACTCAAGAGCTGAAGGACAAACACTGGTTCAGCCATCAGTAGCCAATCAGGCCATGAGAAGGGTTAGTTCAGCTCCATCTAGAGCAGTCTTTCTTTTGTTATCAGGAGGCATGTCTCTTTCAAAGGGGTTACAGAAAAATTCTCTGGAGAGTAGATTTGGCTGTCAGTGAGTGACTCCCGACCACTGAACCCCAGTGCATATTCCTTCACCCCACTACTTGTTTAGCAGGCAACCTCTCCATACTCTGCATACAGACTCTCTTCCCCAGTACTTGTCCATTGGGCTGGATCAATAACCCCAGCAGACATCCAATCCAAAGAGACCAACCTTTCAGTACCAAACCATCACCAAAGTAGGATCCCCACTGATCCTGATGGGAGGCACAGACTCAAGTAGCTTCCCATCCCAAGGCCAAGTGGGCTCTTTGTACCCCAAACACTCAGGGATGACCACTGCACCACAACACCTGTGACATTCACTGTAAAGGGCAGTTTATGACACGGAACAACTTGGACAGCAGCAGTATGCCATTTATGAAGAGTATGGCTCCACACTGGCTAGACAGCCTGAAAGGCTTACAGTTCCTATTCTAGTAAGTACAACCAGCTTAGGAAAGACCCTAGTCTCCCAACCTGCTCATCACTCCTATATACAAGGGGAAGACCTGTTACAGCTCAATGTTATCAGAGACCCAACCTCGGAACCGTGAACTCCAAAGATCACAGGCAGCACTGTATCACACAGGTACAGTAGGTGTTGGAAACGTGCAAAGGATGTCCAGTCAGCAGAGCACCCTTATATACCAAAGAAATAATTACTCTCTGAACACAACAGCTACCTGCATGGAACCCTACGGGCCAATAAAGCACTGAGTGCAGCAGTTGACATTTTAGCACACTTCAGCATGCAACAGCACATGTGGTGCTGGCACAAGATCCCCATCAATACACAATATTCAGAAAGACTCCAGGGAGTTTGCCAGGCATGACCCCAAGCTACCTGAAGTCATTCACATGCTGCAGCACCCCTCCCATCAGGTGAGGCAAATGCAGCCACCTACCTGCAGCACCTGTGCTTTGGCAACAACAAAAGACAGATGGAGGTGTATAGGTAAGGAAGAATCAAGCATCTGGTAGACTTTTTGGACAAAGTTCAGAGGAAATGCTGTGGTGCCCTCGGAAACCTTGCGTCTGCCAAGTTACAAATAAAAATAAAATAAACTGGCAATAAAAAATATTGGTGGGGGTAAGATACCTGCTTTGTTCCAACTGATGAGACAAATCTACTGATGCAGAAGTACAGGAATTTGTTACAGGAGTTCTTTGGAATTTATTTCCATGTGATGTTATAAAGACAACAATCAATCAAGGTGCTCTCTTGGCCTTAATAAACACTGTGAATGTTCCAGTTATTCTGGATGGAATAGCTCTTTTCCATTTTGATGATCACAAAATTAAATTTCAGACTTTACTTGTTCTGTCTAATATGACAGGTTGCCAGCTCCACAGGGGAGGAAGTGAAGAAGCAATGTGACCTTGTGAGGTGCTAGTAAACTCACTTTTGTATGGGATCCACACAAGTGTGAGCACATATGGTTACAACACCAAGATTGTGGTGTCCTGCATTTGCACCCCCATGGAACCTGTGCAATGGCCCTCAGGCCCAGCTGCTGGGCCTGAATTAACTGGATGCCTTACCAGGAAAAGACTCTCCCAGCAAGGACTTGGATCCCGGATGTCAGGGGAAAAAGAAAAAGAGAAGGACACAAGAGGATCAGTGGGATGGAGTTGGTCATATCCCAAGACCGCCAAAGTCCTCCAACGGGTTTAAGATGCTACTGGACTCTTCTACCAGAAAGTTGCACACCAGCTACCTTGAAAGGCTCTACTGAACTCTCCAGAGCTTCCCTGCTGGAAACTAGTTTGCAGAGTACATCCAGGTGACCATCCACTATGAGAGCACATAATGATAGATGCTCCATCTGAAGTAACTGCTTTGAGGGATATGGTGCTAGATGTTTGGAATAAGAAGCTCACAGCATGAGAGAACTGGCCAACCACCTTCCCAGTAGCAATGGCCCTCATGTACTGTCTGATGAGACCAAACAAGACAACTGCTATGCTCTGCATGAGATTACCAGCAAAAACATGGAGAACAACAAAGTCCTAGCCAACTCAGGGGAGATAGAGAAGGTAGTAAACATAACCAAGAGCAGAGAAGACAGATCATTGCTGAAAGCGGTGAAGAAAGCAGCCCAGGTCTTGAATACATTATGGCATCAGGACCTCCAAAGCATTTCTAAAAAGAATGGGTGCAATCAGAACTATTTTTTTATACCTTTATTTCATGTTAGAGTGAGACCAATTCAATTCGCATCCTTCTTTGTCTACCACTGATTAACAAAGGTCACCCATCAGCAGCATTTCCTCCTCACCAGCCTAGTTAAGAATCAGAAACTCTTGCTCTGATCACGACAGGACCCAGCCACCTATGTGGTATTATAATAGCCAAAATAAAACCAAGCATAAAGGCCTGTACTCTGGCTCCAGCAAATTTTCACCTACTTACACGAATTCTTATTCTTCACCAGCAAGAAAACAGAAAGCTACTGCACCAACAGCTGTATTGTAGTCAAAATGATTCCAACAGAAAGAACCCTGACATACAAAGATGTATTTGCAGTTTCCTCATAGCTACAAAGATCCTTATTCTGATGACTGAATTTACTTCCCAGCTATTACTAATTATTCAACATAGTATGGACTGAAATTAACCATAAGTTATATAGACTTTTATTCCACTAAATGACCTTCTTATACAGTAGAACAGCACCCTGGGTTCCCAGATTAGTGGATTGTAGCATCAAAATGCTCAGTAAAAGAATTCTATCTAATCCTGTTTTGAATGAGAAGAAAAGCCTGTCTTGCTGATTTGTGGATGAAATGTGTAAGTATGGAATATATGAATGAAAAGCATTTCTTTTTCTTTTTTGAAGACTTATCAGTGAAGTAAGGAAACCTTTGGGAGAGAAGATTTTGACTTTCTAAGCTCTACTTAGGTGTCAGAAGTAATCACTTGTAGATTCTGTAGTCAGGTAAGGTGCACACAATGCAATGAAGAAGTTAAAGAAATGGGTGAAATGAGATAGGAGATGTATAGGTGAAATCATAAGAAAGGGGATTGTTCAAATGTGAAGAAAGTTATGTTTTGATAAACTGAACAGAAAAAGAAATGGAATGCATATCCCTCATGTTTTATGGCTATTACTAAAAAAACTGTTAAATATTTAAGATAATATTGAAAGTACACAGAGTATGTCATTTAGCAATTTGACTCATGTAAGGCATTATTTGTATTTATTAATAACAGAAACCACCTTGTCCCTTCCTTAAGTAAAAAAGAGATATTAATACAATGTGTGCACTATATTAACCTTTCTAAAATTAGAAGAATTCTGAAACCCCCTGTATATTTGGCCTCAAGATTCTGAATAAGGCAAACAAACAAACAAAAATTGAATAAAGGATTGAGAACTGTACCTTTTTCTAATGATTTATTAGGAAAAAATGAATAATAATTTATATAAAAAATAATGGTAATATATATATATTTTTAAAAGATTGCCAATTCCACAATTTGTTTCAGCAGCTTCAAAGGTAGGAAGGGTTCAGCAGGAGTCTCCAACAAAGAGCTAGTCTTAAGAAATGATGGATACTCCTTTTCTTCCACAACCCTAACCTTGTTTAGTAAGAGATTATTAATCTCTGATAATAATCCTACTAGTATTTAGGACACCGTGTCAGTCTATTCCAATTAACAATAAACTGCTTAGCAATGGCATGGACTAAGTATTTATTCACCACCTTAACTCTTCTGCTTAATACTTGAATCCTTGTAATCAATCAATGAACAGTCTTATCTGCCATCTATACACCTGATAATGGACTGCATTATCAGACTTATCTAATTCACAAGTTTTATTAAGTCCTTGAGTTATCATTATATAGTTTAGAATGGGTGCTAATAAAAGATCTATCAGTTAAGATGTTTTCATATACATAAAACATAAAATCCAAAGCACAGGGACTCCTGGGTGGCTCAGTTGTTTGGACGACTGCTTTCGGCTCAGGTCATGATCCCGGAGTCCCGGAATCAAGTCCCGCATCGGGCTCCCAGCTCCACGGGGAGTCTGCTTCTCCCTCTGACCTTCTCCTCGCTCATGCTCTTTCACTGCCTCTCTCTCAAATAAATAAAATCTTAAAAAAAAAAAAAAAATCCAAAGCACACTGGATTAAACTGGAACCTAATGGCTCACATAAAATAAATAAAGTCTAGGGGTATACTATCTTCAGGGAGGACTCAATCTAGTGGTCAGAGCATAGTTTTTCTCTGTTCTACTCCTTCAGTGTTTACTTCTTATTTAACTGGTTTCCTTTTATGGCCAGAAGGTAGCTGCCAGGAGTTTAATGACAGTACATTTTGATTTCTGTTGAAATACAGCCCCCCCCCCCAAAAACAAACAAACAAACAAAACAGTGCCTTTATCCCAGCATTCCTAGCAAATATCCTAAGATCATTCTGATTCATCTAGCTTAGATCACATGTCTGCTGTGATTGCCTGGGGTCAAGGCACATGTTCCATTCTGACAAACTCTTCATAACATTTATGAAATAAAGCACATTAGAGCTGACCTTAGTGATTTCAACTTCTAGTATTACTGAATGGTATTACTGAATTAAAATTGATAGGTTAAGCACATCATACACCTTTCACTCCCTCTTAAAAAGTTATTCCCCCAAATTTTAACAACAACCCATCAAGGAAAAAAAAAATCAACTCTTCCCTAAGTGAAAATCATATTTTCAAGGATTCAAAATGTATTACAAAATTACCCACAGGCTTTATGATTTTCCTTTTTAATACAACAGAAACCAAGACTATGTATTTTCTCAGAGCAAAAGAGGTTTACATTCAACTTTTTCAAGATTACAACATTAGAATTTAAATAACGATTGCAGAGTACATGGGTACCTTGAGTTAGGAAAAAAAGTGGTTTTATTTCATAGAGCTATAAAAAATAAGTAAATAATCCATCCTGTAACTTAAGACTCCTCTTACAAGGTACTAGATTCACCACAAAACCTACCTCCACACACAGACACACAACTAGGTCTTAAGAACAGAGCAGAGATGTACAGCATAGGGAGCCTTTTTGTAAATGTGCATTTCAAAGCCAAATACTAATTATTTCCAAATTACTATTTCATACTTTTTAACATCCCTTATTTCTATAATTAGCAGAGAAAATAGAACATAAACTATTCAGTTTTTATAACAGAGAGTGAAATGTATTTCACTGAAAGCCAGAACTCAAATATATAGGAAAAGCTCTGAGACTTACAATAAAATTGAAAAAAAAAAAGGCAAAATACAACCACCATTTTCTTAAGAGTAGAACTAACCACTTGAATATGTGTTATACAATAATCATCTTAAAAGCCAAGCTTTATTTATAATCCCAAGGAGAAACAGTGTGGTCAAAGAAGAGGATGTGAATTAAAAGGAAATCACTGTAGGTGCGCCTGGGTGGCTTAGTCAGTTGGTTTTGGCTCACGTCATGAGCAGGGACTCTACTTAAGAGTCTCTTTCTCTCTCTCTGAAATAAATAAAAATTTCGATGGATGGATGAATAGATGGATGGAAGGAAAGAAGGAAAGAAGGAAGGAAGGAAAACCTCTGTACTTGTTCAATTCTGTAGACTGGTCTTTCAAATACTCATTTGTTCAAACAATTCAATTCAGTAAATAAGCTCTGATGGCTTTATTAAGAAGACAGTACTGGTGTTAGACAAAGGAGGGATATAAACACAGTCCTTAACTTCAAAAATGTTTACAATGTGCCTCAAAAGCAACATACACAAAGGAGCATCACTGGACAGCACAGAACATAATCAAGGAGAAATAAATGCTTGAGACACTAAAGACAATGGGTAATCAGAAAGAGGAGAAATCAAATGAGAGGATTTCTACAGCAAGTAACAGAAAACCTACAGGAAACTGCTTAACATTAAGGAAATGTATTATCTCAGCTAACAAGGAATGCACAGTGAGGGTGATTTTACATGTGTTAAGCACAGTCCAGTTCTACTTCTCCGCTGTTCTCCTGCCTCTACCTACCTTGATATCAGGGCAACACTTTCAGGCTAGTAGCAAAACGGCCACAGCAGTTCTAGATGTCACATCCAGATAAAACCACTACGGAGAAGAGGGATCAACGCTTTCCTTCTTTCTCAAAATCAAGGAAACCTTTCCTAGAATCCTCTTACAGATTTCCCTTCTATTACTCAGTGGCCAAAACTGGATCTATTCCTAAAATGATTTCAAAGGCAAGAACGCCTATCATTAACCAAGATTTAAGTAGATGCTGATAATTATCATGACCATCGTTTTAGTGTTAGCTGAATATTTTAAGAAGACAGGCCTTGGAGGCACCTGGGTGGCTCAGTGGTTTGGGCTGCTGCCTTTGGCTCGGGTCATGATCTCAGGGTCCTGGGATCGAGCCCCGCATCGGGCTCTCTGCTCCGCGGGAAGCCTGCTTCCCTCTCTCTCTCTCTCTCTCTCTCTCTCTCTCTGCCTACTTGTGATCTCTGTCTGTCAAATAAATAAATAAAATCTTTAAAAAAAAAAAAAGAAGACAGGCCTTGGAAGATGGTATAATTAGGAAAAGAAATAAAAGAGAAAAATACAATGGCAAAGGAAAGGATGTGCATAACTGAATAAAAAAGTCAAACTGCAATCATACACTAAATACATTATTAGGCACAAGGAACTTTCCTAAACTGCCCTGTTGTCATTCTCTGTAATAAAAAATTAACTTACTATTCAACAGTGAGTAAATGCTAAGAATGGAGGAGGAGGAGTTCTCTTTTTATGATAGGATTTAGTTAATTTTCAGTAGGGACAGTCAGACTCACCACTCCTGGTCAATGGAGTCACCCATTTAGCTATCTGTGGGTTGAGAACTTTCCATATTATGCATACAGATGACTGTAGACTCACTATCAATAGAAGTTGTTCCTTGAAGGTTTCTTCTCATTTGGGTTCCAGGTTTCAGTCAAACGTCCACAAACTTCACAACCAACCCTGTGTGCAAATGAAAGCATGCAATCAGGAGGCAAAAAAAGCTACAGGGAACAATTCCCTCCTCCCCCATCTATAACTAACTGATCCATAAGGAAACTGAACTTAAATACCGGATTCAATAAGCACCATGTTCAAACTAAGCAACTTGCATTTCAAAAACTGTAGTGTGATTATTACACAGTTATCACCCTTTCACATCATACATATTATTGTGTCTACAGTGTACCAGGTAAAACTCTTAGCAAAAGTTGCTCACTAGATAGAATCCAACACACATTTGTGTGGTGGATTCAAATAAGGCTGACCTACACATAGTATATTAAAGGACAGCTGCCTACATTTATAAATCAGAAGACAACTCTACATGAAAATTAAGATTTCTGACCTCTCTTGGGGAAAAAAAAAAAAATCGGAAGATCTAGCAATAATGGGCCCACATTCCCACATGGTAACTAACAATCTGGTGGAGCTGATGAGCAGCTAATCCTTTGGATGGGTCACAGGCTTTGCATTTGCCTGCAGATGTCATCACTCTCTTGCAACACAACTCAATTATCTGTCTTGATCCTGCTGGCATCTGACTTTGCAAATTCTCCTAGATTTCTAAAATAGCTCACAGGGAACATATTTTACTGTCAAAGCCAAGCATGTTTTTCTGCCTTGACAATACAATATAGTATAGGGCTAATAACTACATTCACTTTGGAGTCAGCAGGCCCCAGGTTTGAGTTCTAATTCTGAATATAACTTAGCTGTATGACCTCAGGCATATTTTTAACCTAAGATATATTTCTTCTTCTACAAGCCTCCTAATAAACACATATAAGCACTTAACACAGCCAACAAACAACTGGCCTAAAATCTACCATGTCCAAGCTGAATTTACAATCCCAAATTCAGGGCTTCCTCAGTCTTCTGCATCCTGGTAAGCTGCAATGTGATTCATGCGCATAAGCCTCAAACCTCAAAGTCCTAATCATATAATTTCTTTCATTCTCCCAAAACTAGTACCACAGTACTTGATTCTCTAAAATATGGAATTTGAATGAATTTTCAGAATCCCATAAAAAATAATAATTCCTCCTTCAGAATCAATTACTTTCCTAAAATCACCTACAAATACAAACTAAGTAATGATACTCTGAAGTTTCAAGGTTGCATATCATGAGGAATACTAATAATTCATTTTAAGAAAATGAAGACGGCAGGTGCCTGGCTGGCTCAGTAGGTAGAGCACGCAACTGTTGATCTCAGAGTTGTAGGTTCAGGTCCCATGTTGGGTACAGAGATTACTTAAAAAAATGGGGTGCCTGGGTGGCTCAGTCAGTTAAGTATCTGACAATTTTAGTTCAGGGCATGATCTCTGGGTGAGATCAAGTCCCACGTGGGGCTCTCTGCTCAGGGGAATCTGCTTGAGATTCTTTCCCTCGGCCTCTCCACCTGTGCATACTCTCTCTCAAAGAAATTACCTTTAAAAAAAAAAAAAATGAAGACAAAATACTGGGGGTAATACCTATCATTCCTTGCAAGATACTGGCCCCATTACATTTTGTAAGCTTACATGTTTCTTCCAAGCTAAACTAACAATGAACTAGGATGCTACGTTTCATCTGAAAACAAAATTAAGAAAAGAGATAGTTAGAATTTTAAAAATCAACCGTTTCTATAGAACTATTCAAATAACAATCAGAAAACCCACTTTTGGGGGCACCTGCGTGGCTCAGTGGGTTAAGTCTCTGCCTTTGGTTCAGGTCATGATCTCAGAGTCCTGCTCAGCGGGGAGCCTGCTTCCCTCTCTCTCCGCCTGCCTCTCCGCCTACTTGTGATCTCTCTGTCAAATGAATAAATAAAATCTTTCTTTTTTTTTTAAGATTTTTATTTATTCATTTGACAGAGAGATCACAAGTAGGTGGAGAGGCAGGCAGAGAAAGAGAAGGAAGCAGGCTCATTTAAGTTTTAAAACAAATTGCATATTAATAACTGGTAGCAAAACTGATTAATATGAAAGGCAAGACCCTTTCAATGTATTAACTATGAAAATCATGGCCATTATCTTTCTTTCTGGAAAATAATTCCACTGAATAGTGTATTATCTCAATGCTAAAGATCAAAACCATAATTACCAATCACAAAGAAAGCATATACCAAAAACTGCACTCTAGCTAACCTCATATAATTTGGCATGCGCAAAAAGAAAATTTAGTGGATTTCATTACTACTCATTCACATGCAGTCTACAAAGTAACCCAGGCTTTCATTACATCTGGTAGGAATCAGACAAAAAAAAATTTTTTCCCTGTCAACCAAAAACATTTTAATATAGGAATTTTATTAGCATTCATCTCAGTATCACTACTACAATGTATTTCACATTCTTCTTAGAAATGATGAAGAAAATATGAAATCAGATCCATTTAATTGTTAACTGCTGGCATGGCTTGGTGCTTTTTACACCTTATTAAATGGCACCTCTACCCCCATCTACCTGTTATTTATACTGATAACAGCAAATTACATTACTTCTTGTGGTGAATTTAAGCACTAAATTTTATTTTAGATAATATCGAAAGTGTGTAAGCCCATCTCTATCCAGAGATATCTATTCTCCAAGCTACCAGTCTCAGTTCCATGACACTGCTATGAAAGAAGGGCTTCATCTTTAGAGAAATGAGTTAACAGTGCTACCTTATAATACTGTTAGGGCAGTCACAGAGAAAAAATATGCTAGTTCTGCATCAGCACAAATGACACAACTAGAATGAATGAGCAGAGGCTCTATTTTCCACATATTAGAATATCTTTCTAAGCCACTGTTGCCTCAAAGGGGATGTCCTGCCTGGAACACCTATCATCAGCAGTGAGGATATTACTGGCAGTGACTTGAAAATAACATATAGCTGATCTAGACCAACTTTATGATTCCTTGCAACCCTCAAATGCTTTTCTGAATTTAAAAATAAAAATTCACTTTTAAGTCCCCAAACCCACTACAATTCAAAAGTCTTAGGTTTAAGCCGGTCAAATTACAAGAAGCTAAAGACCTAAGTCTTACAGTAACATTTCTGTTTGGTTTCCACTTTTCCTCAAAGTATAATGGCTTCAATTATCAGACCTTGACCCTATTAAATTACTCTGATACTGAAAGAAAAATATGTACTATGTATGTGTTCCATCTTCTTGCTCATTTAATTTCAAATGCTAATTCTTTCTTTCTTCCCAAAGAAATATGGACCTGGCAAAAATAATAAAGATCTATGAGAAACCTAGTTCAATTTCTTCATTTTACACATTCAGAAAGGTAAAGAAATTTGCCCTAAAATTCTTAACTAATCAGTACACTATAATACCTATTAGTACTGCAATAAATCACTACCATTTATTTCCTCCTTAGGTACACTGTAAAGAAAGGCATATAACCATTCAGTTACACAATTTAAGTGAAAAGTTATCTGGGCAATAGTATCATAGGCAGTGGGGATACAATTAAAGACTCAAGACATTTTGCTTCTTGGTACTGTTCACTGGTGCTGTTAACATTCCTAGACCCTACAAGTATAGGATGTGGTAGGTTTACAGAAATGGATAGAAGCGATGGTATATACACGAGAAGCTGTGAATTAGGCAAAACTTTTAAACAGGGAGAATGAATGTATTTCTAACTACCAGAATTTCAAAACTAATGGAAAAGGCTGCATATGCCTTCATAAAAAAAAACAGAAAAGGAGGGATGAGGTAATAAAGATGGACTACCAGTGGGAACGCAAAGTTGTACAACCACTTTGGAAATGTTGTAGAAACTTTCTTTATAGGTATACACACACTTTACCAGGCACCAAAACAAACCACTCCCAAGAGAAATGAAAACAGGTCCATACAAAGAATGCAGACTAGAGGAGGCAGTAGAGGATAGCAATTAAGAAAATGGGCCCTGGGGGCGCCTGGGTGGCTCAGTGGGTAGGCCTCTGCCTTCCACTCCAGCCATGATCTTGGTGTCCTGGGATAGAGCCCTGCATCAGCTCTCCGCTCAGCGGGAAGCCTGTCCCTCTCCCCCCCCCCCCCCCCCCCCCGCCCCTCTGCCTACTTGTGATCTCTGTCAAATAAATAAATAAAATCTTTAAAAAAAAAAAAGAAAGAAAAGAAAAAGAAAACTGGCCCTGGAGTCAAACTGTCAGAGTTTGAATTCTGGCTCTGCCACTTACTAAATGTGTTGAGTTTAGACAAGTTACTCACCATGCCTCAATCTCCTAAACTATAAAAAGGAAGTAATTCATAAGGCTACTGTGAGGTTTAAATTATGTTAATACATGTAAAATGCCTCAAATGTAGCCTGGCACAAAGTAAGCCTTCAGATAAATGGCAATCAGAAGGGGAATGGGATTTAATACATGATGTAACATGACAAAAGTATTCTGAGCCAAATTAAAGGGCATTTTAAAATACAGATGCACACCCACAGCCAGTGCTGTATAATGTAGTGTTTAAGAGTTTACTTGGATTTTGTTTATGTCACTTCACTGTTTCCAAAGCTGACTGCCATGGAGAACTATAGGTAAACTTCCCTGAGATTTGGTTTTATCAACTATAAAGAAACAACAGCTACTCACCTCAGAGGATTATTTTAAGAATGTAATTAAGATGTATAAAGTGCTTGCTTAGTACAATGCTTGACACACAGTAGCTAAAAAATGACAGTATTTTATTATACTATATTGAATTAAGCACATTATAACTATAGTGACCATTTGTTATTTGCTAATGATAGCCCCAGTTTATGCAAGTTTTCACAATGTGATTACTCAGAAGTCATTCCTCTACCTCAGTATGTCCCAGTTTAGATAAAACTTGTTCTCAATATGTCCTGGTTTTAGATGATAAATTATACGGTTGCCCTAATTTGTAACTGAAATACTTTCAGGATTTTCCATCTATTTAGTTCTTCTCAAATGTTCTCCTATCTCTCTCTTTTAAGATTTTATTTATTTATTTGACAGATCACAAGTAGGCAGAGAAGGAGGCAGAGAGAGAGATGGGGAAGCAGGCTCCCTGCTGAGCCCGACATAGGGCTCAATCCTAGGACCCTGGGATCATGACCTGAACTGAAGACAGAGGCTTTAACCCACTGAGTCACCCAGGTGCCCCTCTTATCTCTTTTTAATGGCATTACCTCTTTGCTCTCCAACTCACCATACCCATTTTGCATGCACACTGGCAGACACACACACACACACACAGAGTCTGTGGCCCTCGCTCTCCTTATCTCTTTATCCAGGTGCTTGGTAACCTCCAGGCCTCTTTGTTGCCCTATACTCCGCAACAATGTCATATTTTTTCCAAGCCTAATCTTTCTCAAATTCCTATCTGTTCCTTCAGTCTGAATTCCAGAAAAAAAACCTACTGACCTAGAAATATCACCACCACCAGTATGTTACCGTCTTTAGGAATATCTACATTTTTTTTTAAGATTTTATTTATTTATTTGTAAGAGAGAGAGAGTGAGAGTGAGCACAGGCAGACAGAGTGGAAGGCAGAGTCAGAGGGAGAAGCAGGCTCCCTGCGGAGCAAGGAGCCCGATGTGGGACTCGATCCCAGGACGCTGGGATCATGACCTGAGCCGAAGGCAGCTGCTTAACCAACTGAGCCACCCAGGCGTCCCTAGGAATATCTACATTTTAACAGGTTAACGACTTGAGAAACAATGCCTTACCCCAAAGTAGAGAACCTCTAGTAACATGAATTTCAGACACTGAAAACTGACTAAGGTAGATATTTTAGGAACTATTTTGCATTTCTCCAATCAAAGGATTGGGTGGGTTTCTACTAAATAAATAAATTGGAGCAGCCCTGATTTCTTTCTTTTTGCTGGTTCCCAAATACTCCAATCAGAAACACCAAAGGTGTTTAGCTCAAGTATAATAAGGTCACAGTTCTTTAAGAGTTTCAGTCTGTGCCTTTCTCTTTCACTGTACAAATGCTCTTCTAAGTTATCTTAGCTCACTCTCCCGAGTTCAATTACCATATGTATACTGATGACCGCCAAACCTACTTTCCCAGCAAAGCTCTATCCAAGGTTCTCCAGCCTAGATGTCTTTCAGTTCAACCTCAAATAACCAAAGGCATCTAGTACACCTCACCCCCATGTGCTACTCTGTCTCAAGCTTAACTGAACCCCACTTCTTCCCCTGCACTCCTCTATCCCAATCCCATTCATACGATTTTTTTTAAGGTTTTATTTATTCAACGGAGAGAGAGAGCGAGCACAAGCAAGGAGAGCTGCAGAGAAGGAGAAGCAGGCTCTCTGCTGAGCAGGAAGCCCAATGTGGGGTTTGATCCCAGGACCCTGGAATTATGACCTCAGCAGAAGGAAGACATTTAACCAATTGGACCACCCAGGTGACCCCGCACCAATTCAAGTGATTTTCATTAAATTCTCCCACCTACCCAGTTTCACAAACCAAATCCTTGACTCCTACCTTTCCATCACTCCCAGCTATAGCCAAACAACAATGGAATTCCCTGAACTATTTTTCCAGTCTGTTTCTTTCCAACCTAAGAATCACTGGTCAAGGTCTGAGCGCCACCATTATATCTAAAAAATACCATTATAGCTGTTAACCCATCTCCAAGCACATCTCAGCCCCTCCAATTCATTGGCATTTGGGACAGAATGATCCTTCTAAAATGAATGGCTGGTAGTGTTTATTTTTTACTTAAAACTGCCATTAATGGGGGCGCCTGGGTGGCTCAGTAGGTTAAAGCCTCTGCCTTCAGCTCTGGTCATGATCCCAGGGTCCCGGGATGGAGCCCCGCGTCCGGCTCTCTGCTCGGCAGGGAGCCTGCTTCCTCCTCTTGCTCTCCCTCTCTCTGCCTGCCTCTCTGCCTACTTGTGATCTCTGTCTGTCAAATAAATAAATAAAATATTTTTTTAAAAAACTGCCATTAATGATTCACTATTATCCTCAGGAACAGTTCAGTTAATACAATTTCTAAGGGTCTTTATGACGTGGTCCCCAGTTTTCCCTTTAACATCATTTACTTCCTCTTCCACTCAATGCCCCATAACTGTGCCATCCAACCGTTTTCAATTTCATTGTGTTCCATGAAACACCAGGTTCTCTCTGTTTTGACTACAGGCCAACACACTTGCCTTCCATCTCTTGCCTGGCATACCCTTCAGAACTTGGTATGGCCATCACTTCCTTCAGGAAGCTTTCTTCAACCCCCAAATCTGTATCAGGTGCTCCTACAGTGTATCAGGTACCTTCCCTTTAGGGCACTTATACTAAAGAAGTTATCAATCCTGCTTATACCTCCACATCATGAAAAGGAACTTGGGTCTGTAATTTCAGATTCACAAGTTCACGAATATGGCATCCTGTTTTGGGTACTGTATCTTAAGAGACATTTTTGTTAGCCAGAACACATCCAGAAAAAGAAAAACAAAGCTGGAGGCATCGCAATCCCAGATTTTAAGATATATTACTATGTTGTAGTAATCAAAATAGTATGGTACTGATACCAACACTGACACACACAGACCAATGGAAAAGAATACAGAGCCCAGAAACAAACCCACACCTATATGATCAATTAATCTATGAGAAAAGAAGCAAGAATATACAATGCGGGAACGATGGCCTCTTCAATAAATGATGCTGGGAAAATGTGACGGCTATGTGTTAAAAAAATGAAAGTTTGAGTTTACCCAAAGTAAACTCAAAATGGATTAAAGCAATGAATTCATAAAAATCCTAAAAGAGAACACAAGCAGTAGTTTCTCTGACATCAGCCCTAACAACATTTTTTAAGATACGTTTCCTCAGGCAATGGAAACAAAAGCAAAAATAAACTACTGGGACTTCATCAAAATAAAAAGCTTTTGCACAGCAAAGGAAACCATCAACAAAACAAAAAGACCAACTACTGAATGGGTGAAGATATTCACACACTCTCCAAAAAAAAAAAAAAAAAGAGAGAAAGAGCGAGATTGTGCCATTTACAACAACATGGATGGACCCAGGGGATATTATGCTAAATAAAAATAAATCAGATTGCAAAAGACAGACACCATATGATTTCACTCATGTGGAATATATAAAAACAAATGAGTAAACAAACAAAAAGCAGAATTAGACCTAGAAATACAGAGAACAAACTGATGGTTGTTGTCAGAGGGGAGGCAAGGTAATTGGGGCGGGGGTAGGTCAAGCTGGTGAAGAGGAGTGGGTGATACAGGGATACAGTCATGGTATGAGTAAGTCACAGAAATAAAAGCATAGCATTTAGAATATAGCCAATGATATTGTAATAGTATCACATGGTAACAGACAGTAGCTAAAGTTGTGTTCAGTACACCATAACACATAAAGAAGGTGAACCACTTTGCTGTACATGTCAAACCAGTGTTAATGCTGTACGTCAACTATACTCAAATTTTTTTAAAAATTAAAAATTAGAAAAGGAATATATCCAGAGAAGAGCTGAATGGTGAGGAGTCTGAAAAAGATGTCAGGTACGAGTTAAGGGAACTAGAGATTTAGCTCAGCAAAAAACAGAGATAGGACAGCCTTCAAATATGTGTAGGCCAAAGCATACAGCATAAGAGGAAGCACGACTGTGGGTTATCAAAGACGATGGAACCAAAGCTATTATGCATAAGTTTCAGAAAGGCAATTTTTTATTTAAAAAAAGAACCATATTAAGTATAACTGCCCGCCAAAAGATACTGGACTAGATAGAGAAGTGCTGAATTCATACTCCCTAATTTTTTTTAAAAAATAAGGAATACTAAAAAGATCCCTACATTTGATGGGTATTAAGGAGAGCACTTGTTCAGATGAGCATTGGGTGTGATATGTAAGTCATTAGTCACTAAATTCTACTCTTGAAACCAGTATTACACTATATGTTAACTAAAATTTAAATAAAAACTTAAAACAAAAAAACAAAACAAAACACTGTGGAACATAAAGAATAACATGGAGGACATTAGGAAAAGGAAAGGAAAGTGAATTGGGGGAAATGGAGAAAGGGAGACAACCATGAGAGATTGTGGACTCTGAGAAACAAACAGGGTTTTAGAGGGGAGGGGGCTGGGGGTCTGGGTGGGCCTGGTGATAGGATAGGTATTATGGAATACTGGGTGTCGTACAAAAACAATGAATTTTGGAACAAAGAAAAATTTTTAAAAATAAATAAAAAATTAAAGAAAAGATGCCCACGTTTGAGAGAACATCAAACTAAGCAATTACTGACAGACCAAATAAATTCTAACATTCTGAATTTGTAAAATTTATATAAACTAGTAAATTTTATACAAAATTTATAAAAAAAACACGAGTTTATAGAAGTATTTTAACTATGACTTGGTGGCAGCTGAATTAAAATACATTACCATAGCCTACCCTATTAAGAACATAATGTCTTGGGGCGCTTGGGTGGCTCAGTGGGTTGGGCCTCTGCCTTCGGCTCAGGTCTTAATCCTGGGGTCCTGGGATGGAGCCCCACATCGGGCTCTCTGCTCAGCGGGGAGCCTGCTTCCCTTCCTCTCCCTCTGCCTGCCTCTCTGCCTACTTGTGATCTCTGTCAGATAAATAAATAAAACCTAAAAAAAAAAATGAACATAATGTCTTAAGGGGCGTCTGGGTGACTCAGTGGATTAAAGCCTCTGCCTTCGGCTCAGGTCATGATCCCAGGGTCCTGGGATTGAGCCCTGCATCAGTCTCTCTGCTCCCTGGCCCCCACCTGCCTCTCTGTCAAATAAATAAATCTGTCAAATAAATAAAATCTTAAAAAAAAAAAAAAAGAACATAATGTCTTAAGATATAAGATTTAACTGTATCACAAAGAAATCAGAGGAATCACTCATTATTTAAAAAGCTGAATACAGGGGCACCTGGGTGGCTCAGTGGGTTAAAGACTCTGCCTTCGGCTCACCTCTTAATCCCAGGGCCCTGGGATCGAGCCCCGAATGGGGCTCTCTGCTCAGCGGGGAGCCTGCTTCCTCCTCTCTCTCTGCCTACTTGTGATCTCTGTCTGTCAAATAAATAAATAAAATCTTTAAAAAAAATTTTTAAGTAAATAAGTTGAATACATATTTTTCCTCTATTAATGAACATTTCAGAGAGGAAAAAAAAAAGCACATTAAGTAAGACAGCAAATAAGGAGAGTTTTCTTTTTTTATTTGATCCTGAGTGGGGGGGGGGGAGAAAATCTAAATGAAAATTGGTCAGTTTATTCAGACAGAATGCTTATTTCTCAAAGGATAAAAAGGTATCAAAAAGGCTTAAGGAATAATCTTTAAAGAGACTTTGTAGACTACCAAATACTTGGCTTTTGATTTATACAGGAGGAAGAGAGAAAGGGGAGAAAGAATTTTTAAAGTTTTCCTAATGTTTTATAGAATTCAATGGTCATGGAAGGGGGCTCAATACTCTGTCCTGTCTGCTGCCATATTTAGTTGTAACTTCAGGTCACACTGATCTGGAAAAAGCCATTTTTACATGAGTGAGAACAAACATGCAAGAAAATAGGAGGTCTTTATCTTCATGGTATAACTTTATTAACAGGTACGAAGCCTGAATTAGTCATTCAGTGTCATCTCTAACTCTCTACTATTTACAATCCCCATACTTGTACTTTACAACACTAAGAGAAAAAATATTCCATTCTCATTAAAACATAACTTTTAAGATTTTAATTATTTGACAGACAGAGATCACAAGTAGGCAGGGAGGCAGGCAGAGAGAGAGGAGGAAGCAGGCTCCCCGCTGAGCAGAGAGCCCCATGCGGGGCTCGATCCCAGGGCCCTGGGATTGAGAGGTGAGCCGAAGGCAGAGTCTTTAACCCACTGAGCCACCCAGGCGCCCCTGTATTCAGTTTTTTAAATAATGAGTGATTCCTCTGATTTCTTTGTGATACAGTTAAATCTTATATCTTAAGACATTATTTTCTTTTTTTTTTTTTTTTAAGATTTTATTTATTTATTTGACAGAAAGGCAGGTGGGGGCCGGGGAGCAGAGAGACTGAGACCGATGCAGGGCTCAATCCCAGGACTCTGGGATCATGACCTGAGCCAAAGGCAGAGGCTTTAATCCACTGAGCCACCCAGGCACCCCAAAACATAACTTTTAATAAATAGACTTCACTCTTAAGTCTGATTTGATTCAGAGATGAGATCTTTTCTCCTTACAGAGTCTTTTAAAATAAATTTAAATAAATAAATTTAAAAATAAACTTGTGAAACATTATCTTTTCATACAACTTTACAAAACACTTTTGTATATATGGAAGGCTGTAACAGTAAAAAGACAAGCCTCTATTTGGGGTTGAATTGTATCCATTTCCCTCCACTGCCCCCCTCCCAAGAAATGATATGTTCAAGTCCTAACCCCCACTCCCTCTGAATATGACCTTATGTGGAAATAGGGCTGTTGCAGATGTAATCAGTTAAAGTGAAGTCATACTGTAGTAGGGTGGGCCCCTAATCCACTATAATGGGCACCTTTATAAGAAAGCAGCCTTGGGAAGATAAAAACAGGGAGAATGCTATGGGATGAGGAAGACAGAGATTGTGGAGTTATGCAGCCGCAAGCTCGGAATGCCAAAGACTGCCTGAAAACCACCAGAAACTAGGAAGAGGCAAGGAAGGATTCCCCTACAGGTTTCTGAGGGAGCATGGGCCTGATGATGCCTTAATTTTGGATTTCTAGGCTCCAGAATGAGGAGACAGCAAATTTCAGTTGATGGTACCTCACTGTGGCAGGCCAAGGAAATGAATACCTTCCATTTGAATGGAAGAGAAAAAAAAGAAAAAAGAAAAGAAACAAACATCACATGAATCTAAATGTTACCATCGTGAGTGCTACAATCCATCATCCAATGAAAACAGTGTTGGCATTGCTTTGCAACTGTAACTGCCAACAAGGTCTCCAGCTCAATACAATTTTGAGTCCATGTTTCTATTAACTATCAATTTATTCACTATCTAGGCTAGACTGCTATCTAGGCCAGTGGGTATTATAAATACCCATATTTTTTTCCATCACTTTCTAATTAGGCAAACAGTCCTTGCATTCTTTACATGTTATTTACTCATTTTGACTAAGTAATATGAATACAAAATAAATGCGATGTGAATTTTTTTCAATGAATTCAAAGTTTTTTGGTTTGGGGTTCTTTTCAATATTTTTTTATTTTAAATTCGGTATAGTTAACATACAATGTTTTATTAGTTTTATGTGTATAATATAATGACTCAACAATTCTATACATAATTGGCTGCTTTCCACTGTAAGTCCCCTATACCTATTTTATCCACTCCCTCACTTACTTCCCCTCTGGTAAACATCAGTTTGTTCTCCAGAGTTAATTGTCTGGTTTTTGGTTTGTCTCTTTTATTTGCTTTTCTTAAATTCAACATGAGTGAAATCATACAGTATTTGTCTTTGTCCGACTAACTTATTTCACTTAGCATAATACTCTAGCTCCATCCACATTGCTGCAAACGGCAAGACTTCATTCTTCTTTATGGCTGAGTAATATTCCATTGGGTATACACACCACATCACTTTTACCATTCATCTATCCACAGACACTTGGGTGGAATTTGAACTATTACATCCTCAGTCTGTCTACCAATCACCCTGTTCTCCCAAAATAAGCACTATTAACATTTTCTTATGTATCTTTCCAATGATATTCCATATATTTATAAAATTACATATATAAAATATACAAATTTTTGTGGTAGGCATAATGGTAGCATATTCCATTTACCATTCCATACCTAATTTTTTTTTAAAGATTTTATTTATTTGACAGAGATTACAAGTAGACAGAGAGGCAGGCAGAGAGAGGAAGGGAATCAGGCTCCCCGCCGAACAGAGAGCCCGATGTGCGGCTCGATCCCAGGACCCTGGGATCATGACCTGAGCCGAAGGCCGAGGCTTTAACCCACTGAGCCACCCAGGTGCCCCTCATACCTAATTTTTATTACTTCCTATATCTGAAATGATTCTTACAGGTATGACTTTTTTTTTTTTTTTAAGATTTATTTGAGAGAGCAAGCAAGTGGACGCACATGCACACCACACACATGAGTGGGGGTGAGTATTCCACTATATAGATGTATCATAATATACTTAACTAATCCTCTGTAGATGGATATTTAGGCTGCTGCCAATATTTATCTTTATCATAAATGATGCCCTAACAGACGTCTTTTTATAGTCTTGTCACTGAGCCTTTCTTTTGCCATCCTATTTATAACTGCAATCACCTGTTCCCTACCTTGACAGTCCCTACCTTGATCCCATGTTTTATTTTTCCTCGTGGCACTTCAAGTTATCTGGCATTCTATGTATCTCATTCATTCACTGCTTGTCTTCACCAACTAGAAAATAAGCTCCATGAAGACAACAATTTTAATTTGCAATGAACTACTACCTAAGTTCCTGGTACACAGCTAGTGTTAAGTATTTACTGAATAACTCAATGTTTTTAAAAAATTCCACAAAAGAAAACCATACATGATAATGAAAAGGGACAACATATCTTCCCTTTAAGGCAAAATAAGTAAAAGTTCCCGAACTGATCAGTAATTTGTCCTTTTTGTCCTGTATTAATTAGCTATATTGTGTGAAATGAGATTGCTACATTTAATTTGATCTATATTTTGATATATGCTGTGAATGCAGTAATGTCTCCATTTATCTCAGCCTATTTGCCCAAACATAGGGCTAATATTGAGATCTTTCTGAATATTAAAGGACAAGTCTCTGCATCTTTTATGTAGTGGCCCTCCCACAATAACAGCAACCATTAACATGAAATTTCTTCTACCAGCTGTATATTTTCAATCACCAAAAGAGTGACTCAGTGTGGTATTATTTCTGGTAAATGCAGAGGGTGCTGAAATCTCAACTTATTTTGAGAAAGTCAATATATATTTAATTTGTCCCAACTGCCTTTCTAAGGGCTTAAGATGTGGTAAACTGCGTCATTCTCTTGCACAACACTCAGCACGCATTTCAATTGGGCCCTGGCACACAAGGGCCTCAAAATAGCCCCTGACAAATTGCTCACTGGGAGGGAGTGAAGAGGGGATATACTTTATAGAAAAGATAAAAAACAGGGGTGCCTAGGTGGCTCAGTCAGTTAAGTGTCTGCCTTTGGCTCAGGTCATGATCCTGGGGTCCTAGGTTCAAACCCCACCCTAGGCTCCCTGATCAGTGGAGAGCCTGCTTCTTCCTCTCCAGTTTCCCCTGCCTCTGCTCTCTTTGTCAAATCAATAAAATCCTTCAAAAAAGAAAAAGAAGTTCTCATTTTTATATTAAAATTTAACAAATCTAAATAATATGCTATAAAAATATCTTTGTTCAACCATTCAGATTTCCAATTAACAACTATACATACTATTACTCAGGATGAAGATCTCCATCTTAAAACAGTTTAGTAATCAATACAGATAGTCCCTGACTTAAGGATTTTTCACCTTTACCATGGTGAGAAAACTACATACACTCAATAAAAACAGTACTTCATAATAAGTTCCAAACTGTGTTATTTTCTTGGGATAGTGATATAGAGCACAATATTTTCTTATGATGCTGGGCCGCAACGGTGAGCCACAGCTCCCAGTCAGCCATACTATCTTGAAGGTAAATGACAGATAAACTTACAACCATTCCGTTTTTCATTTTCGGCATTCAATAAATTACATGAGATATTCCACACTTTACTGACCAACAACTGTAGGCTACTGCAAGTGTTTGGAGAACATGTAAGGTAATAGGCTAATGGATGATGTTTGGTAGATGCATCAAATGTCTTTTAGGTTCTGGATAGTCTCAACTTACGATATAACCCCATTCTAAGTTGAGGAAGATCTATACGTTTTTCCAAGAAAACACAAAAGCCAATTTCCCTAACAATTTCAATTCTACCCACTCCTGTGTATGTACAACCTGTCTGTTACCAAGAGCCAAATAAGCTCTAAACTTAGCAAAGGAATCATCAGGAAGGTTTATGGGTACTAGGTCATGTTTATTACAACACAACTTTGAAAGGTTTCTCTAAGCTTAAAAGCAAGAGGGAAAATATATAAAATTTGCAAGATAACTTAGATGTAAATGAGAATCTTGAACTTTTACATGTATTTTTAAAATTGTATTTCTGAAACAGGTAAGATTCTGTATTTTTAAAAAAATTATGGTCCACAAACAATAAATCTGAGGTTTACTTTTTTTTTTCTTTTTTAAGAGGGGGGCAGAGAGAGAGAGAGAAAGACTCTTAAGTAGGCTCTGCGACCAGCATGGAGCCCAATGCAGTTTAATCTCATAACTCTTAGTTCATGACTGGCACCAAATTCAAGAGTGGGATGCTCAACCAACAGAGCCACCCAGGCTCCCCAGATTTACTTTTCTAATGACAGAAAGTACAGTAGTCTTCCCCTTATTCCTGGTTTTAGTTACCCACCTTCAACCACAGTCACAAGGACATGATCCTCCTATTGAAATATAATCAGGTCAAGAGTTGCCTAACATTACCTTACAATGCCTGTGCAGATCACCTCACTTCAACTCATCACAGAGGCATTTTTTTCATCTCACGTCATCACAAGAAGGATGACTATAGTACAGTGAGATGTATCAAGATAGGGGCGCCTGGCTGGCTCACTCGGAAGAGCATGTGACTCTTGATCTTGAGGTGGTGAGTTCAAACCCCACACTGGATATAGAAGATTACTTTAAAAAAATCAATGAAAGGGGGCACCTGAGTGGCTAGTTGGTTAAAGGATCTGACTCTTGGTTTTGGCTCAGGTCATGCTCTCAGGGTCATGGGATCCAGCCCAGTTTCTGGCTGCATGCTCAGTATGGAGTCCTGCTTATCCCTCTCCCGCTGCTCCTCCCCCTGCTGTATTTATTTCAATAAATAAACTCTTTAAAAAAAAAAAAAAGAGTTTATTTATTTGACACAAAAAGAGAGATAGAGAGAGCCCAAGCAGCGGGAGCGTCAGGCAGGCAGAGAGAGAAGCAGGCTCCCCACAGAGCAAGGAGCCTGATGTGGAACTCCGATCCCAGGACCCCGGGGTCATGACCTGAGCTGAAGGCAGACACCTAACCACCTGAGCCACCCAGGCACCCCTCAATAAATAAAATCTTTAAAATAAATAAATGAACTTAAAAAAAAAAAAGCTATTCTGAAAGAACCCACATTCGCATAAATTTATTCAAACAAAAAATTACAGTAAACTGTTAAAACTGTTCTATTATTAGATGCTGCTATCAATTTCTTACTGTGCCTGATATATCAACTCTATCATTGATATTTATGTATTAAAAAATATATAACAGAGGTATAGTAACAGAGGGCTCACTACTATCCATGATTTCAGACATCTACTTGGGTCTTAGAAATACGTACACCATAGATAATGGGGATTACTATATGCTGGATGGCTTGTGAAGGTTTCCCCATATCCAACTTTTTATACTGACTCATGTTTTCTTCCAGTATTTCTAAAGTTTTCTTTTGTATACTCAACTCTGGAAAATCAAGAACTTATCATGGTATAAACTGTAAGGTAGATAATCAGTTTATTTTTTTTCCAATTTCTGTACTGGCAATCACATTCATGAGGTTCTGATCTATGATCAAAGGGCTATAGAGTACTATGAAAGCCACAATGGAAAAAAAAAAAAGAAAGAAAACCACAATGATTTCATCACAAAGGTCAGTTTTGCTGTTAGTCAAAACAAAGCTTTTCAAGGCAAAATTAAAAAGGAGGAAGGTAATATACTTAAAAGGATAAATAAACAACACCAATTAAAGCAGAAGATAAGCTATTCCCTTCACTCAAGGATCTTCAACCCAGAGTAAGGTCTGATACTTTCCAGGTACTACAGAGGACAGGTCTGGACAGTTGTAAGGAAATTCATTTCCAGATCTCCAACTTCCTTCTATGCTTTTTTCTGAAACTGGTAAGCCCTGGAGCACCGGGCTATCTCAGTCAGTGGAGCTTGCAACTCTTGGTCTAGGGATTGTAGGTTTGCAAGGCCCATGTTGGGCATAAAAATTACTTTAAAAAAAGAGCTTTAAAGTTTTGGGGTTTTTTTTTTAAGAATTTTATTTATTTATCTGAGAGAGACAGAGACAGATAACGAGTTGGGTGAAGAGCAGAGGGAGAAGCAGACTCCCCCACTGAGCAGGGAATCTGATGTGGGACTCCACCCTGGGATTTCCAGATCATGACCTGAGCTGAAGGCAGACGCTTAACGGACTGAGCCACCTCGTCACCCCTACTTTAAATGTTTTTTAATTAAATAAAATTGATGTGTCAAGGCATCATTCATTCTCTTCCTCCACCTTCCCTTTCACAGTAACATTTCCATCTTGTAGGAGAAAGCCACATTTCTTAACTCATCTCAAACCTTAACATGGTACTGATTTTTAACAAGTCTCCCATGCACCAAAGGCATAACTGGCAGAGATGGAGTCTCATTTAAGCAAAGCAAGAAATATTCAAAGAAATTCACAGCAAGACTCATTACCTAATCAATCTATGTTAGAATCTGGTAGTGAAAATAGTTGTCCAGTGGTTGTTCAGTGCAGGTGTTATTATTTCTATTAGCACTGCAAATGTCAGGCCACTTTTGACAAGAAAAACATATATAATCTGGCTTGACAGTGAGGGCTAACAAATTTTACAGCAGTTCTTTCCAATAAAGTAAGCAAAACAAATAGGGTAAAAGTGTCTGGCAGCATATTCTTTAAAATCAAAGACAACATAAAATATTTCAGAAATTACATCTTTGATAATTTCATAAATTTGAAGTTTTAATGTCAGTTTTAAAATTTATGAAGTACAAAGTTTTTCAAAAAACTTTTAAAGGTACATATATAAGAAAGTTCAAAGATAACATTAACTTGTAGACATAGAATAACAGTGCTCTAGAACTAACTAAAACAGCAACAGAATACTACCAGCTCTTTAAAAATAATTAAATTAGAAAATAGCTGGGAGGAAAAAAATGGAGACCAACCCTTCAATTTCAGTACCCAAAAATGCTTATATAAAATCTAATTTCATGTTCCCTACAAGCAGTCAACAGCCATCTCTAAAGCAGACTTAGGGGGCACCTGGGTGACTCTGTCACTTGAGTACTCAACTCTTGTTTTTGGCTCAGCTTGAGATTTTCCCTCTCCTCTCCACCCCCGCATCTTGTTCATGAAGGCACTCACTCTCTAAATGAGTAAATAAAAAAAAAAATTTTTAAGATTTTATTTATTTATTTATTTGACAAACAGAGATCACAAATAGGCAGAGAGGCAGGCAGAGAGACAGGGGAAACAGGCTTCCCACCAAGCAGAGATCCTGATGTGGGACCCGATCCCAGGACCCTGACCTGAGCCCAAGGCAGAGGCTCAACCCACTGAGCCACCCAGGTGCCCCCAGTAAATAAAATTTTTAAAAAATAAATAAAGCTGAGTCAAGTTTCCAGGTGAACTTAATACTTTCTCTTGCAAACATCAGATGCCAACTGAAGCTATATAACAACTTATTCTCAAATACTTAATATTGGGGCACCTGGGTGGCTCAGTGGGTTAAAGCCTCTGACTTCCACTTAGGTCATGATCCTAGGGTGTTGGGATTGAGCCCCACGTCGGGCTCTCCACTTGGCTGGGAGCCTGCTTTCCCCCCACCCCCACCGCCTCTCTGCTTACTTGTGATCTCTGTCTGTCCAATAAATAAATAAAATCTTAAAAAAAAAAACTTAATATTGAATAACCTAAGACATAGCATTTGAAAGTTATTTAGTAAAAGGCTTTGTAATGATATGCTCACCATACTCAAACTACTGAACACAGAATATGGGAGGTATAAATATTCTATGAGGAAAAAGAAGTTTCTTTAAAACACTATCATGGCCTCTGGGTGACTCAGCTGTTAAGCATTTGACTCTTAATTTCGGCTCCGGTCATCTACCTATTTCATTTGAGAGAAAAAGCACATGCATGTGCACACAAGAGGGAGGGGGCACACAGACAGAGAAGCAGACTCCCCACTAAGTGAGGAGAGCCCTATGCAGGGCTCAATCTTAGGACCCTGAAATCACTGACCTGAACCAAAGTCTGACTCTTAACCAACTGAGCCAACCAGATAGATGCCACAATAAATTAAAAAAAAAAAAAAAAAAGGCTCAGTATCAAGAAATCATACATGTTTTCATTCTAAATCACAAAGGGAAAAGCTTTTACTAGCTCCCATATTCTTTTTAAAGATTACTACAGCTTCTCCTAAATTGATAAAGTAATAAACTGAGGTAGCATGAACAATTTTTATAAAAAGACGTTTACGTATTATTAGAGGACACCTGGGTGGCTTAGTCAGTTAAGCCTCTGCCCTCAACTCAGATCATTATGTTCCTGAAGTTGAGTTCCCACACTGGGCTCCCTGCTCCATGGAAAGCCTGCTTGTCCCCGTCTGCCTGCCCCTTCCCCTGCTTCTGTGCATGCATGCACATACTCTCCCAGACAAATAAAATTCTTAAAAAAATAAATTACATGTTAATTCAATCCTAGAAAAACAAGCAATAAGGGGAAAACTTAAAGATTTGTTGTTGTTCATTTATTTTAGAAAGAGAGAGGGTGACAGAGAGCATGAGCAGGGGGAGGGGCAACAGGAGAGGGAGAGAGAATGATCTGAAGTGTACTCCCTGCTTAGCTTGGAGCCTGGTGTAGTGCTCAACCTCGTGACGCTGAGATCATGATCTGAGCTGAAATCAACAGTTGAACTACCCAGGCATCCAAAAAAAACATAGTATTTTGCAGTTATATTCTTTGAAAATATTTCACCTATTCATCTATTCAACCCATAGGTAAACACAGTATGAAAGAACTTTCCAGAAACACCTGAGTTTTTCCAAATGGAAATATTACAATAGACATGCTACTTTAAGAAAGTAACAGAATGGTAATGGCTCACGTTACAGGAAAAGAAAAATCAAGTCTAAGGTGGATTTCTTTCATCCTACCATCTTCAAAGTACACTGCATGTAAAGACATACAGCCTTATCACCAAAAAAAAGGAAGGCTTCCGTTGAATGTTAGGTTACTCAAGTAGCACTTGGCATTCATTCTTTCCTACTACTCCTTCCATACACACCTTCCTGTATCTCAGGTACAGGAAAGCTAAAACAAAATAAAACCAATAAACTACACTTCCCAGACTTCAAGTTATAGTTTGTATTCAGAATGTAAATCAGTTTCTACCAGTAAGAAGTCCTCTTTTGAGATTTGGGAAGCAAAAGTGAAGGAAAAAAAATTACGAAGTTATCCTTCCACTTCTGATTTAAATGGTAAGCAATGACACAACAAAATCAACGTGATTAGAAGCAATTACAGTAACTTTAGTCACCAGATGCCAGCAAGAAGCAGTCACATCACATATTCAGCATTCCTTTGATGGGTCCCCAGTTTTACCTTCCTGACCTTTCAGCTATGGCCTCATGCTCTCAAACATAATCCAGTGATGGTTCTCTGACTCCAACTCTTCCCCACTATCCAATGATTTTTTTTTAAAAGTATCATATTCCCTGTATAATATCTACCTGAAAATCCCAGAGAACTGTTTGTATCTTGCAAAGAACTCTCACAGATAGACTATGGTTAAGTTTAAAATGTACATGGCTGGGATGCCTAGGTGACTCAGTCAGTCAAGCACCTGACTCTTGATTTCAGCTCAGGTCATGCTCTCAAGGGTTGTGAGATTCTGCCCAGGGACTGGTTCTGCATTCAGGGGGAGTCAGCTTGACATTCTCTCTCTCTCCTGCTCAAGTGATATTGACTGCCATAAAAGCACATTTCAGAGTTGACAGCTGGCTTTTTTTAGTCTTTCAACTGCGGCATAAAGTATATCTTTTAGCATTAGTCCAAAATGACTTTATGTAAAATATAAGACAACTGTTAGGGCAACATACAAAAGTAACATTCTAACACTGAATGATCCTGTCTGAAGGAATTTATCAGTAATACACAATGGGGAGTCCGCTTCTATCTCTCCCTCCCCCTCTGCCTCACCCCCTGCTTATTCCTCTCTTATAAATAAATCTTTTTTTTTTTAAGATTTTATTTATTTATTTGACAGAGATTACAAGTATGCAGAGAGGCAGGCAGAGAGAGGAAGAAGCAGGCTCCCCGCTGAGCAGAGAAGAGAGCTCGATGCGGGGCTCGATCCCAGGACCCCGAGATCATGACTTGAGCTGAAAGCAGAGGCTTTAACCCACTGAGCCACCCAGGTGTCCCTTCTTATAAATAAATCTTAAAAAAAAAAAAAATCCACACAAAAAGCTGCTTATGAATATTCATAGGAGTATTATTCGTAATAGCCAAAATATGGAAACAACCCAAATACCCATTAATGGATGAATGGATAAATGAAATGTGGTATATCCATACAACTGTAACATTCATCCACAAGGGAGAATCAAGTGCTGATACATGCTACAACATAGATGAATCCTGAAACATCATGTTAGGTGAAAAAGGCCACTCACAAAAACACACTGTATGGGGTGCCTGGGTGGCTTAATGGGTTAAGCCTCTGCCTTCGGCTCAGGTCATGATCTCAGGGTCCTGGGATCGAGCCCTGCATCGGGCTCTCTGCTCGGTAGGGAGCCTGCTTCCTCCTCTCTCTCTGCCTGCCTCTCTGCCTACTTGTGATCTCTGTCAAATAAATAAAAATAAAAATATTTAACACACACACACACACAGTATGATCCTTTATATAAAATGTCCAAAGGAAGCAAATCCAAAGAGACAGAAAACAGATTAGTGGTTGCCAGGAGCTGGCGGAAATGGAGGAATGGGGAATAACTGCTAATTTCTTTTGGGGGTGATGAAAATATTCTAAAATTAGACAGTACTGATGATTGCACAACACTGACTTACATGCTTTAAAAGGTAAAATACGTTATGTGAATAACAACCCTAACACCAATCCCTAGGTGCAGAACACACCAACACCAAGCAATTCTCCAACACTACCTGGGTGTCCTATAATTCAGCTCAATCCTGACATACCTAGAGACAGCACCAGGTCCCAGGCATGCCAAAGGCTCAGTCCTACAAGACTTCCCAGCCCTTCCGAAGCCAATCATAACATAAGTCCAGACTGTTACCTGTGCTTCTAAAGTTCCCATGACCCCCTTCCTCAGGTTTGATTAATATGCCAGGGCAGGGGCACCTGGGTGGCTCAGTGGGTTAAGCCTCTGCCTTCAGCTCGGGTCAGGATCCCAGGGTCCTGGGATCAAGCCCCGCATCGGGCTCTCTGCTCAGCGGGGAGCCTGCTTCCCCCTCTCTCTCCGCCTGCCTCTCTGCCTACTTGTGATCTCTGTGAAATAAATAAATAAAATCTTTAAAAAATAAAAAAAAAAAATGGAAATATGCCAGAGCACTTTAAACAAGTCTGAGAAACATTTCAGTCATGAGATTACCAGTTTATTATGAAAGGATGTCATTCTGAAAGGCCAAATGGAAGAGATACACAGGGAAAGGAAAGGGATCTGTAGCTTCCTTGCTCTCCGAGCACATCACTCTCCGGAGCGCCTCCCTGTGTTAACCACGGAGGTGTTATCCTACCCCATCCTCTGGATTTTATGGAGGCTTCATTACACAGTCATGATCGATTAAATCATTAGTGTCTGGCAATTCAAACTCCAGCACCTGGCCCCTCTCCAGGTCAGAGAAGTGGGACTTGAAGTTCCAATAATCAATTCACAGTTGGTTCCCCTGGCAATCAGAAGCCATCTGTATGTGCTTCCCAAAAGTCACCTCAGGAACATAACAAAATACACCTCTCTTAGGAAATCCAAGGGTTTTAGGAGCTCTGCACCAAGAAAAGGGAAGACTAAATAGGTTATATCTTATTGTAACTCACAGTATCACACCTATTATCTCGATAAAGCTGCCATAGGGTTTAAAAAAAAAAGAACCTCCTCCCTCAAAAAAAGCCTGAGGATTATTTTCTTAGGCTATAGCCTCAGAGACAAAAATACCAGTCTCTGGGCACCTGGGTGACTCAGCTGGTTAAGCAACTGCCTTCAGCTCAGGTCACAATCCCAGAGTCCTGGAATCAAGTCCCGCTTTGGACTCCTGGCTCCACGGGGAGTCTGCTTCTCCCTCTGACCTTCTCGCCTCTCATGTTCTTTCTCACTGTCTCTCTCTCAAATAAATAAATAAAATCTTAAAAAAAAAAAAAAAAAAAGCCAGTCTTTGATATATGTCAAAATGCTTTTGAAAATAATAATAATAATAATAATGGGTTCTACAAATGCATACTCCCTCCAGCAATAAATTTAGTACCTTTGTCACTGTACTCAGGTAAATCAGCACCGTTTCTTAAATCCTAAATCTGGTAAGAGAAACTTACTCTTATTAAAATTGAACACTTTTTCCCACATTTTAGTCACTTTTTTTCTCTGCAAAGGGTAAGTTCTCAGCCTTTAAAATACACATCTGTGGGGAGGCTGGCTGGCTCAGTCGGAAAAGTAGGCAACTATTGATCTCAGGGTTGTAAGTTTGAACTCCATGTTGGGTGTAAAGATTACTTAAAAATAAAATAAACAAACAGACTTCTTTATGCATACAACCGTTATACCATAAACCAAAATTACTTTCTTACCATTTTGACCAGCAATAATGAACTTAGTCTCACTCTGTTCTACTTCAGCTTTTAACTTTAAAACTTTCCCTGAAAGTTTTTAAAATAGTCTCAAGAGGGGCACTTGGGTGGCTCAGTCTATTAAGCATCTGCGTTTGGCTCAAGTCAAGATCCCAGAGTCCTGGGATCAAGCCCCACATCGGATTCTCTGCTCATCGAGAAGCCTGCTTCTCCCTCTCCCACTCCCCTTGGGTTGCGTTCTCTCTCTCCCTGTTCCTCTCTCTGTCAAATAAATAAATTAAATAGCCTCAAGAATCACTCCCCTAAAATAGGCAGATTAAAAGGACACTCAATATGAGTTCACCTGGGTTACTTGAATTTCCAGTTTCCTGACTGCAATTCACTTTAAAGTAAAATATCCAGTTGACTCTGGAGACTTTTTTTTTTTAACATTTTATTTTTTTATTTGACAGAGAGAGAGACAGAGAAAGAGGGAACACAGGCCAGGGAGCCTGAGAGGGAGAAGCAGGCCTACCGCAAGCACGGAGCCCCTCCAGGGGCTTAATCCCAGGACTCTGGGATCATGACCTGAGCTGACGCTTAAGGACTAACCCATCCGGTCGCCCCTGGAGATGTTTTAAAATAATATGAAGTGGGGCGCCTGGGTGGCTCAGTGCGTGAAAGCCTCTGCCTTCGGCTTAGGTCATGGTCTCAGGGTCCTGGGGAGCTCCGCATCGGGCTCTCTGCTCAGCAGGGAGCCTGCTTCCCTCACTCTCTCTGCCTGCCTCTCTGCCTACTTGTGATCTCTCTCTGTCAAATAAATAAATAAAATCTTTTAAAAAGTTAAAAAAATAAAAAGAGATACAGAGTACAGAGCTTGTGAGCAAGCAGTTTATAAAAAATAAAAAGACACGGTTAAAAAAATAAATAAAAACAAGGTAAGCTAATGAACATAACTGTGATAAAGAAAAAGTCATTTAAATTATACAACCCCTGGGCACCTGGGTGGCTCAGTTGTTAAGCATCTGCCCTTAGCTCAGGTCATGATCTCAGGGTCCTGAGGTCAAGCCCTTCTTCGGGCTCCCCAGTCAGTAGGGAGTCTGCTTCTCCCTCTCCCACTCCCCCTGCTTGTGTTCCCTCTCTCGCTGTTTTTCTCTGTCAAATAAGAAAAAAAATCTTTAAAATTATTCAGTCTTTAAAGGACTCTTCATTAGCTTTAAAGAACTACTTTTAGTCCAAAACAGCTACTTGATAAGATTAGGACTGATTTACAAAGCATGGAATATACCAATATATCTGAGGGACTCTTCCACAAGGATTTGCACATACATGAAACAAAATCAAACATTAATACAATAATTCTTTTTAATACAAGAATTCTTAAACTAAAACTTTTTTTCCCAAGAACGTCCTCATTCTTCATTCTGATATATTAAAAAGGATAGCAATATCTAATAAAATTGTCCCAAACCAGATAAAAGCCTTGAATAAAACATATTTTTCTTCTAAAATTATTTTAATATTAAGGCATCACTAGGACTTGGGGCAGACCAAAAAATAGGAACTTATCTACAGCCCCTTATTTTACCCTAGAGCTATTATTAAAATAAGTCTACTGTACACAGAATCACGTACTGTTTTCCTTTGCTGGTATAACACAATCAAGCTATTGTGCAAAGGTAAACGAGCTCTTAAGAAAAAATTACTGCTCAAGTAATTTTTGAGTTGAGGTGACTTACCACAATTCTACTCTCCCTAAACACCATTGTTTTTAATCACAACTTTACTTACAGCTTTACCCACTGTCAAACAAAATTTTCACTTTCCAAAGAGATTTTTTTCAAACTGAAGTAATAAAAGTAATGCTTTTATGATCACAGTATTTGCTAAATTGTGTACTAAGATCTTATTTCAGTTTTTAAAAAATGTTGAGGGGTCGCCTGGGTGCATCAGTCGTTAAGCATCTGCCTTCAGCTCAGGTCATGATCCCAGGGTCCTGGGATGGAGCCCTGCACTAGGCTCCTTGCTCAGCGGGAAGCCTGCTTCTCCTCCCACTCTTCCTGCTTGTATTCCCTCTCTCGCTATCTCTCTCTGTCAAATAAATAAATACAATCTGTCAGTGAATCAACAAAGTTCAATTTTTAAATTAATTTCCTCAAGAAATTTTAAAATAAATTTCCTCAGGTGCCTATAAGAAAATAATCTCTTTATAGAACTTGGGGGGGAGGGGAGATAAGGGTGAAAAATGGCATGGAATGTCCAGGTGATCGTGGAAGAGACAATAGCAAAAACCTACTAAACCTGAGAAATAAGACCACATCATTTCATTGATTTAGAGATACGGTTCCATAGGGAAAAAATCAGAGTAGCAGGAAGTAAATCATCAGAGACATCAGGTAAGCACTTAGAGGAAAATGGGCGGAAGAAGAAAACAAACCAGGAAAAAAATGAAAAACTGAACTCAGGTATATTTATGTAAATCATTCTGAAAAGCAAATTTTAAAATAAAAGTTATCTAATAATCTAGGACCAAACCAATCCGCTCCACTTCCTTCACCAGGAAAAGAACACCTTACAATGGGTTTAGCAACTCAGTAGGAAAACCAAAAACACCTTCAAAGGCATATCAAGATCTTTTATGCCTGTGTTGGAGCAACCAGTCAAAATAAGGTGTTCAGTTAAGCAATTAACATACACACAAATAACCAGTTTTTACACAATAAAAGAATCTACAAACCATCATCAGATGTGAAGGGAATGCAACTTTGAAAAACAAAAAAGGGACAGCACTAATGTAAGTCACTGAACTGACTTCACAGACCACAAGGAAGAAATTATCTTTAAACCAAAATAACTAATTCTGCTACATTAAACGATAAGAAAAAATGTTCATCAATAGTCAAGCATTTTTATCCATAAAAACAGCAATTTCATATGGTTCCATCCAGTGGTCTGATGATAAATATTTAACAACTACCTCTCTGGAAAAAAGACCCTGACTTACAGCTTTTGTAGATCTCCATGTCATAAATGTCCTACCATAGCCAGTTTCAGGCTGCCAACACAGTGTTACTGAACATGGAGCTGGAGAGATGCAAAAGACCAGCTCACCAGTTCCAACACACCAATAGTTTTTCTACCCAGTACTCTCAACTAAGATTCATCAGAGCAGTTCCTAAATTTTTTCATACTTTCCTTAAATCAGGCTTTTACTTGAATGATCCCATTTCCTACTCCCCTAGGCTAGGAGGCATACATTTCTGACACTTTAAGACATCAATACACTAAAATTCATTCACAAAAAAGAATAAATTTTAAAAAAGAATAAATGAGATTACTACCTTATTTTATTCATTCAACTTTTTTACTAAACACTTATCTAGTGTTATGTATTGTTCTGAGCATTGTTACAGCAAGGAACAAGAAAAAGGAGATCCTTGCTCTCATAGGCTTATGATCTACTTTAGGACACAATTAAATTAAAAATATATTATTTGGGGGCACCTGGGTGGCCCAGTAGGTTAAGCCTCTGCCTTCAGTTCAGGTCATGGTCTCAGGGTCGTGGGATGGTGCCCCACATCAGGCTCTCTACTCGGCGGGCAGCCTGCTTCCCTCTCGGTCTCTGCCTACCTCTCTGCCTGCTTGTGATCTCTCTGTCAAATAAATAAATAAAATCTTTAAAAATACATATTACATCTATCTATCTATCTATATATATATATATATATATATATTAATTTAAGGTCTGACAAATGCTATAAAGAAAGTGTAACAGTGATGGGAGGGTGCTATTTTAAACTGAGTGGGGAGGAAATTAGGTGATACTTAAGCTGAGATCTTAAAGATAAGAGGCTACCCTTGCAAAGATCTGGGAACCATCATTTCAAACAGAGGAAACAACTAGTATAAAAACCATAATCAACAAGCAAGACCTGTTTGAGAAATTAATTTGTGGCTAAAGGCAGTGAGCAAACGTAAGCCACTCTGAAAGGCTGTAAGGTCCATATTATATAGACAGAGTGTGAGTGAGTTTGTATTTTCTGGGAGAGTACAGTTTATTCTGAGTAGACTGGGAAGAGTAGTGTGGTAAATCTGTTAAATGAATAAATGCATGCATACTTTCACAACTCCCTAAGAGACTTGGTTGACAGCCTATTACTTATATTCACTTTTCTCAATATGATTATTTTGGTTACTTCACAATCCACCTAGAACTTTATGAAGTTAAAGCAGGCCATCACAGGCCTCAAACTATGAATATACCTGAAATAAATTTAGAGGTTTAACTACTTACTAGTTCAGAAATAGGGATTTTTTCTTCAGAGAGAGAGAGAGAAAGAAAATGAGTGTACGCAAGAGATGGGGGAGAGGGGCAGATGGGGAAGGTGGAGAAATCTTAATCAGACTCCATGCTCAGCACAGAGCCCACCACCCAGTGCAAAGCCCCATGCAGGGCTCTCTCTCACCACCTGAGATAATGACCTCAATCAAAATCAAGAGAAATATGCTTAACAGTCTGAGCCACCCAGGTGTCCCAGAAATAAGGATCTTATTAATCCAATATGGTATTTCATATGTGAAATGGTAACATGAATTCAGATAGACCAAAGTCAAATTCTAATGAAGATTACATAATTACCCTAAAAATAGAACAATTAACTCAAAACCGTAGGGAAACACTTGTTAGTTTGTCATCCAAAATTATTTTACAAGATTTGTATATAAACTTTAAAAAATGTCATGTTTCGGGGCACCTGGATGGCTCAGTGGGTTAAAGCCACTGAGTTCAGGACATGATCCCAGGGTCCTGGGTTTGAGCCCCGCATCAGGCTCTCTGCTCAGCAGGGAGCCTGCTTCCTCCTCTCTCTGCCTGCCTCTCTGCCTACTTGTAATCTCTGTCTGCCAAATAAGTAAATAAAATCTTTAAAAAAAAAGATTTTAATAAAAAAATTAAAAGTCATGTTTTAATATGCAAATTTTTATATTTTAATTCCCTATTTAATATAAGAAAAATATACCAAATCTGACTTACAGATATCACTGCTTAGGAGTTAAAGTAAAATATAAAGCATACACAAGTTTATATTACATCTGCATATTATAAGAACAAACGATACATACCAACACATACATACCCATACCTCTATGACCATGAAAATTAAGTCCGCATTGTGGCCACATGAAATTATGGCCACATGACTTGTCCCATCAGACAAGTCAATCAAGACAAATTACTGTATATTACATAAAAATAGGAAAATGTGGGCACCTGGGTGGCTCAGTGGGTTAAGCCGCTGCCTTCGGCTCAGGTCATGATCTCAGGGTCCCGGGATCGAGTCCCGCATCGGGCTCTCTGCTCGGCAGGGAGCCTGCTTCCTCCTCTCTCTCTCTCTCTGCCTGCCTCCCTGCCTACTTGTGATCTCTCTCTGCCAAATAAATAAATAAATAAAATCTTTAAAAAAAAAAATAGGAAAATGTTTAGATTGGTTTTTGGAGAATAATTTATGCCTAATGCATAAAAAATTATTCATTCAGGAACTTCTAAGCCACCTCTTTTAACAATTTCTTTAAATGATTTTTTAAAGATTTAACCATTTGCAAGAACAGTGTGAGCACGCATGCGCTAAAAATAGAACAATTAACAGCTCAGACTGTTAAGCATATTTCTCTTGATTTTGATTGAGGTCATTATCACACACACACACACACACACACACACACACACACACACACGGGAGTTGGGGGAGGGGGGCAGAGGCATAAGGAGAGGGAGAAGCAGGCTTCCTGCTGAGCAGGGAGCCCACCAGGCACTCAACTCCAGAATCCGGGGATGATGACCCAAGCCAAAGGCAGATACTTAACCAACTGTGCCACCCAAGCACCCCTAAAAGATTTTTTTCAATCAACAGGAAATTAGACTTATAACTTAGAAAAAAAAGAGTTTAAAAATAAATTTTAGGGGCACCTGCCGGGCTCAGTCAGTGGAGCGTGTTATTCTTGGTCTCAGGGTTGTAGATTTGAGCCCGTTTTGGTGCAGAGATTGCTTAAAAATAAAATCTCTAAAATTAATTAATTTTTAAAAGGGTTTACAAAATCTTGTCTCAGCATAATGAAAGACTGAAAGTTTGCATTATCATTAATTTCCCCCACACTCCTTTTTCTACCTAAATATTAAATTACAATTTTAAAAATGCATTTATATGCATTCAAGTATTTTTCATTTATAAGCACAAGTATGCTTATAAATACCACTCAATAAAATTGTGCACATTAATGTAGCTAGCTGCTAGCTTACCACAGAACTACAATAAAACTACTTATAGGCCCCACCTTTTCCGAGGGGGTGGTAAACATGCTGTGCAATACAGAGAGAACACAGCATACTAATAAATTTGTGTATGCTGAAAATCTCTCTCTAAAGCTATGACACCTCTGTTTGGGCTCTCTACAAAACAATTAAGAAATACTAAGAATATCCTCAGATAAAGTCGGATAACAGCAACTTACATTTTTTTTAACAAAAGGAGTTTGGCAATAGAAAACCAACCAAGTTTTGGATCCCAAACTCACTTGAACCAATATCCCTGATAAAAGAAAGGTGTAATATAGCCCAACTTCAAGAGCCCAAGTCCATGTAAATTACCAACCCTCAGAATTCTAGAAATAAGCGCACCTGGGCAGCTCAGTCATTAACTGTCAGCCTTCAGCTCAGGTCATGAATCCCAGGATCCTGGGATGGATCCCCACCTTGGGCTTCCTGTTCATCGAGAAGCCTGCTTCTCTCTCTCCAGCTTCCCCTGCTTGTGCGCATGCTCTCTCGCACTCGCGCTCTCTTTCTCTGTCAAACAAATAAATAAAATCTTAAAAAAAAAAAAAAGAATTCAAGAAAGCCCAAAAGAAGTACGGAGCAAGCCAAAGATAGTTTAAGTATTGTCACCCTACTTCCAAATCAGCCTTTTCTTTTTATTGCGTTTACTTTACCTCTCTGTTGCTTTCCTACCTCCTCTGTCCATAATCATTTCCCACTGTTTTCACTTTCCATACACAAAAATTAATCTAACATACTTTTTCTCCTTGTATCTAAAAGTCTTTACTTAATTCTTCTAGGACTACATGGTTTTAAGTGAAATACTTTTAGTCAAAATACTTTTGGTTAGGGGCGCCTGGGTGGCTCAGTGGGTTAAGCCACTGCCTTCGGCTCAGGTCATGATCTCAGGGTCCTGGGATCGAGCCCCGCATTGGGCTCTCTGCTCAGCAGGGAACCTGCTTCCCTTCCTCTCTCTCTGCCTGCCTCTCTGCCTACTTGTGATCTCTGTCTGTCAAATAAACAAATAAAATCTTTAAAAAAAAAAAAAAAAGTCGTTAGAGTGAAAAAGAAAAGAAGATAAAAGAAAAAGAAAAAAAAACTGAATGTAATGGATCCAAAAGAGATACAGAGGACTGATGGCCATAAATAAGAAAAATGTGGTGTTGGGGGAGGTTTGTTTGTTTTAAAGATGGGAGATAGTTCAGCATATCTCTACACAGACAGGAATGATCAAGTAGAAATGGCAAACAGGGATGACGCAGCTCACTGGCAGGCAGGAGCCTGGGATGAATACTGAGGCAATGTAATGTCCTTGACCAGAGAAAGGCAAGATGAATGAAACCCCTGTTCATGGCTTAAGAGAAAATGCAGGGGGCACCTAGGTGGCTCAGTTGGTTGAGCATTTGCCTTCAGCCCAGGTCATGATCTCAGAGTCCAGGGATCGAGCCCCACGTCGGGTTCCCTGGTCATTGGGGAGCCTGCTTCTCCCTCTCTCTCTGCCTCCCACTCCCCCTGCTTGTGCTCACTGTCTCTTTCTCTCTGTGTCAAATAAGTAAATAAAAATCTTTAAAAAAAAAAAAATGCAGGAAGTGTGGGTATAAATGCAAAAAGAGATTAAAAAGTTTCTTCTGATTGCTTTCATTTTTAATATACAGGAAGCAAAGTCATCAGCTGAAAATGCAAAGAAGTGAGAGAGTTTCAGGAGAGATATAAAATAGTCACTTAGGGGAGTGGGAGAGTGATTCAATCAACAAATGTACTAAGATTACAGTAATGGGGCACCTAGCTGACTTGGGCCGTGGAATGTGTGACTCCTGATCTCAGGCTTCTGAGCTGGAGAGCCATGTTGGGTGTAGGGATTACTTTTAAAAATTAAATATTTAAGATTACAGAACTGTAGGAGCATGAAGAACTCTCCTGAATTTACAGGGAGATGAGGTGATCATTGGTGTTTTTTTCCCTCAAGTCGCACTCAAATGCCATGTACAGGCTAGACTAGATGGAGAAGGGGTGGGGGGCAGATTGCTAGACGAGTACAGTAAAGAAGTGCGACAGAGAACTGAGGGTGTACAAAAGTAAAATCTGTAACAGAGGACCACGGATTCAAAGCATGGATATGGAGAAAGGAGGCTTGGGACAGTACATTAGCAACATGCTATAGGTCCCAGACACAGAAGTCCTGTTTAAGTGGGAATAATTAACAGAAAGAACTGGAAAGGTACAATGTTGAGATCTGAGTGGAATGCACGGAACTGCATATTATGAAATAATCTTAGTAAAGAGCAGGTCCAGTTAAAAAGTAGTCTTCACAGAACTACTGTGAAGACTAAAGCAAAACCTCTCCTTAGGCACAGTGAGCCTGCAGATGAGAGAAACTGGAAGATGAAGGGATAGTAATGGAAGAATTATATCACAAGAATTGTAGCTGGAAGGTTCCCAGCCATGGAATCCCCAAGAAAACCATTTCCAGCACTTCTGGAGAAAGTCCACTTTGAACAACCTGCCTGATTCAGAAGGCACCAATGCCAGAGCACAAGAAGATGAGCCACATTAAAAACATACCACCACCACCACCCCCAATTCTCTCTCCCCAATGAGTTAGACCCTGGGCAGCTGAATGGACAGCACAGTGTTAACTTTAACCCAGACACCTACTAGGACTCTTGCTCCAAAGCAGACTTCTAGGACTCAAGAAGTTCTGAGCCATAAAGAGAAGTTCTGAATTATGTAAGAGTTTTAACACTGATTATACTGAACTGTACCTTGTAATGACTAAAGTAAAACTATCATTGACAAGTAAGAACAAGAATTCCTAAACGCTCATCCAGAGGCAGGGAAATATTTACTCTACAGCGACAGTTTGAAGGTACAGGAAGAAAGTTGTTTTCTCCTTAAGTTTTATCAAGTCCCATCCACTGCACCTACCAGTTCCACAAATACCCTTGGGTTCTCACCATATGTAAGTACAAAATATATACAATTCTGAATATACAAAAAATTCAGTTTTGCTTTATTAAGCAAAAAGTGGAAGTATATTATTAAGCTACATGGAACAAAATGATTTTATGTGTTACTAAAAGATGCTTACAATAATCCAATCAAAGATTTAACAAATTTTAGCATGAATTTCTAATGGCGTAAAATATAAAATAAAAATTTAAGGGCACCTGGGTGGCTCAGTCATTAAGCGTCTGCCTTCCACTCAGGTCATGATCCCAGGGTCCTGGTAACCGAGGCCGGCATCAGGCTCCCTGCTCGGAGGAAAGCCTGCTTCTCCCTCTCCCATTCCCCTGCTTGAGTTCCCTCTCTCGCTGTGTCTCTGTCAAATAAATAAATAAAATCTTAAAAAAAAAAAAATTTCAGTGCTCATCATTTAGTCATTTTCAAAGATACTTAAATTTAACATGCAGTTATCTAATGCTTTCTAGGAAAAAGAGAGAGTTTGTTTTACTGTAATCCATTTTGACTAAAATACATTTGCAGGTATTTTATGGTGTCATGATAAAGATAGCTTATTACCAAGTCTTTTGGCTTTCAGTTCAGAAACTCCCTTTGGATGGATTCCCATAACTCTTTCAGCTAAATCCTGCCCTGTTATTTGTTTGTATTATAGAAAAGTTCCAGTATTCTTAAGCTTTGAGGTAAGGCAGCAGTATGCATGAAGTTAATTATTAACAAGCTAAATTTCAAGTTTTTCCACACAGTATGGGGAAAAAATCAGGATAAATTCCCTCACCCAACTAATAAGTAAGAATTAAGGATAAGTACACATTTCACTCAGTTCTTCTCAAGAATGTACAGAGAATCCATAATGTTCCTCTCAAAAACATCACTAACAATTTTCAGTACAATGCTAAAATATTTCATGGGGACTGAGATTAAGAACACTATAACAGATGAAAACCAATACACATTTCCAGTTGTGAGGGAAAAAAAAACTTAAGACATGTTAACAAAAGTACCCCAGACTCATCCAAAAGCAGACGAAAACCTAAACACTTCCAGAAAGTGACACCTGAGATATAAAAAAATTTAATAGTAACCTGTCCTAGAGAATAAATGTGACAAATTACTTACAAAGCATTTTGGAAATGTTTTTATACACATGCTAATTGATATTTTAATGACCTATACAAAAATTAGCACAGCTGCAATGTTTTTATGGGCATCATTCTTAAATCACTTTATTAATTACATACGATAAAGGAAACACTTTGCAAAGCATTCTGAAGGGTCTTAAAAAAATCAACAAACTCCCTACTCCCATCCTGTCGCACACACACATACCCTGAGGAAGAAAGCATCATTTCAAATCTGCAACAATTATAAAATGGGATGATCCTGGAATTTATTTAGACTCAAAACATTATAAACTATTCTGAGATAGAAATAATACTATGGGGGCGCCTGGGTTAAAGTGGGTTAAAGCCTTTGCCTCTGGCTCAGGTCATGATCTCAGGGTCTTGGGATCGAGCCCCGAATCAGGCTCTCTGCTCAGCGGGGAGCCTGCCTCTCTGCCTGCTTGTGATCCCTGTCAAATAAAAAAATTTTAAAAATTTTTAAATTTTTTAAAAAAGAAATAATACTATGAAAATATAGTATTTTTTAAAGGTACAAAAACATAATCATGGGTTTGGTTTTTTTTAAGATTTATTTATTTGACAGAGACAGAGCAAGGCAGCACAAGCAGGGGGAGTGGTGGAGGGAGAGGGAGAAGCAGGCTCCCCGCTGAGCAGGCGCAGGGCTCAATCCTATGATCCTGCTATTACAACCTGGGCCAAAGGCAGATGCTTAACCTACCAAATCACCCAGGTTTCCCATGGGTTTTTATTTCTTGAAAAAATTTTAGTATTTCTCTATACTGTTGACTGTCAGGAGCTCTGATGATGAAGTTCTTAACCAAATACAATACACCAAGCATTTTATTCAACGTATCACACCTTGCTTACACTTTCTTCAACATCACTATTATCACCTACTACACTAGGTTTCTCATCAGCACCAGACTATCAACAGTATATTGTCAAAGTAACTCTTCCTACAATAAATGTACATTAAAAAAATAATAAAACAAAACCCTCTACCACTAAAATTTGAGATTACTTTCCACATTACTCCCAGGCACAACCACAAAAAACAAACAGCCAACATAAAAACCTGAAAGTACATATTATCTTCAATAATGTATAAGGTGTTAACAAGTCAATCTACCTAAACTGAAATGCCATCTATGAAAAAATTTATTAATCTACATTATTTTGTAATGCTCAAAAAAATGACACTGGGACACATCAATTTGGCCTTTGGATAGGCCAAATAAAAAAAGCACTTTAAAAAAAAAAAAGTCCCATGGGGCGCCTGGGTGGCTCAGTTGGTTAAGCGACTGCCTTCAGCTCAGGTCATGATCCTGGGATCGAGTCCCACATCGGGCTCCCAGTTCCACAGGGAGTCTGCTTCTCCCTCTGACCTTCTCCTCACTCATGCTCTCTCTCGCTGTCTCTCTCTCTCACATAAATAAATTAAAAAAATTTTTTTAAATCCTATATATTTAAGACAAACGCACACAATGCAACCTTATGTTCAGAATAAATACTACAAACAGCATTCTCCTTTTAGTAAGCAGTTCCATCACAGTCGCAATACTACGGGGAAAGTCCAAATATGGAACCACAAATTCTCACTAGTAGTCCTTCCCTTTTCACCATGATTAAGTCAATACTGTATTTATCTGTAAATAGCGACTAAAAAGTCAAAATAAAACTTCCAAATAGGTGCTTTATTTAAAACATTTCTTGTAGAAAAGTAATCCACTGTTTCTCCTTGGAGAATTTAAAAAATAGAAAATACTGTATAGCAAAGATTATTTACAGAAAACAACCAGAAGTACATTACTCTTCTATAAACACACTGTACCAAAATCATCCACTATGGAAGGAAGGGAAAAAATTAGTTTGTTAAACCTTTTCCTCCCTTCATTTTAAAATGTAGACTGATTTTATTAAACTGACAATAAGAAAATGCAAACCAATAATCTCAACCCTATGAAGTTACTTATTAACCTTTAAATAGCCTGTTAGGGATCCATACTTCCTGCACTCCACTTGCCAGCTTTCCTGTAAGTAGGCAGTAGGGGTGTAAGACAGTCCTTACTGGCAACATCGATAATAAGGAAAGAACTTCACGCTCAGGTTAAAGCGATAATTGTGGGGTTTGTTTGCTTCTAGAAACTCAGCAACCAACACAGGTGCCAGTACATAATGGGTACTTAATGAACACCCGCTGAATAAACGGTAGGGTTTAATTAGTGTAACATTAGTTTTCTTTTCCCCCTAACTTTAGAGAGCCTCTGGCTCAAAAAGCAACTGAAGACCATGCCACCATGCCCCGCCAAAAGCACATAAACTTATCTATTCATAATGAAATAGACTTTGGGTGTCTCAAAAGAACAAAGTACAATCCAAACACCTCTTCTTTAATTTCTGTTCTTTCAAAAGAAAATCAGAAATAACCCTTGTCTTTTTAATACTTATTTTTTAAATAACAGAAAATGTCTACCGACTTTTCCTCCAAATGAAAAATTTCACATTCCAACTACACTTCCTACACTTGTAACATTGATAATAACTGATCATCAACACTACATGTATGGTGGGTAAAAATTTTTAAAAACAGCATATAAACAGAAACTGCATGTTGTTTCCCAACTTTTGTTCCCCCTTGAGTCAAGAGGGTTTGTGCCTAAATTTTTAAAAGCTGTGAAATCAGTTTTCACGTTTCAAGATTCGTTCATTCATTCAAATATTTTACTGAGCACCTACTATAAGCCAGACGCTTTAAACAAAATGTCAGTTCTGTAAACTGAACATCAGCACCAAATTCCCCTACAAAAGTTTATCATTTGAAATAACAGCAACTACAGAGAAATTCCAATGTTGTTTCAAGTACACATGAAATCGGCCCACCGGGGCTTTTCGGCGATAAATGGGGCATCAGACAGCCGCTACCTACCACACCCGTTACCAAAAATCACAACTGAAGCGGCAAAGGAAGGACAACCTGTACGAGTAACACGAGCTCCTCCGTGTAGGTGGTCAGGCAGGGCTTTCTCTCCGGGGCCCAAAGAGAAGCGAGGCGAGACCCGCGGGCGGAACGCACCGCCCCCCGCAGGAAAGAGCTCCGGCTCCGCAGGCAGGGGTGCCCGCCCCACCCCCGAACTCACACCTGGAGGACCCCGGCCCTCTCCGCCGGCCCTCCGCCCCTCCCCTCCCGACTCCCAGACCTGCAAAGTTGGGGGGAGGGGGTCTTTTCATTTCCATTTTACATCAGGCTGGCGGTTGGCTCCCTCAGCCGCCCGCCTGTCGTCAATTTTGAACTGAGCATGTAACCATTTCTCAGAAGGAATGGAAGAAAAAACCAAAGGCAGGGTCCGCAGCAAGACCTCGCCCAGACCTGAAAATGGAGCCGCAGGCTCAGCCCACAGCCCGCAGCGCGCGGGGGGCAGGGCCGGGCCGCGCTCCCCACCGAGCCCTCGGCGGCGGGGGTTCGAGGCTGCGGGCCCCCGCCCAGGAGGCCGCGAGGGCGAGGTGTGGGGGCCGGTGCACGACCCGGGCCGGCGGGGCACTCACCGTCGCCTTTGTCTGGACCGCCGGCTCCAGCCGCAGCCGCTCTCGGTGCCGGCTCCGCGGCTCCTGCCACCCCCACGCCCGCAGCTGCGCTCCCCAGCGCGCTGGCCGCTTCCTGGCCCCTCCCTCCCCGCCCAGGCTCGCGCGCGGGCGGAGCGAGAGGCGGCGCGCGCCCGGAGAGCCGCGCGAGGACTGCGCCGCCGCGCCGGCCCCACCCCCTGCCCCGCCTGGGCGTCGGACTGAGCCAGCTCCCCCGCGACGCGCAGCTCCCTGCAGCTGCGCGGGCTAGGAAGCCCCTTCCTAAGCGAGAGGAGGGCCGAGAGCTGGGGCTGGAGCCCGCGCGGGAAAGGACGCGTCGGAAGATGGCGACCGGGGCTGGGTGGGAGCGCACGACAGCCCCTCCTTGCCCTCCGCCCGGCGGCTGGCAACGGCGGCTCGCGCTCCCACCCCGAACCGCGCGGAGGGGCGGTGCCTGCGCTCCTAGCGGGACCGCGGACGCTCCCAGGCTGGCCAGGCTAGGCGCGGAGTCCGGGCACCCACTTGTCAGTTGGAATTGTTGGAAACATGCCCTGAAATCCTCGGACCACCGCTTTTTATTAATGTAAACGTCAGAATCGTTGAATCTGTCCTAACTGGCTTTCACGGCCTAGAAGTTCCACCTGACATTTGAAAAGTGTGAAATTACTTGTCTCCTGGAATCTGAGCCTTCTTTAGCTGTGTTTTGTATCACCCAGAAATCAGTAACACCTAAGAGTGCCCATCCAGCTGCCAGCCTTCCACCAAACGCCTACATTTAAGTTTTCAGGCCTACAACACTTGGAATATGATGTAGTAATATATACGTCTTCTTCATCTGGATTGATTATATTAGTGCAATATTAGTTTTCTTTCTCCCCTAAGTTTCTAATTGTCCCTTGCTCAAAAAGCGGTTCAAGACCTAGCCACGGTCCTTCTAGCTAGCTGCTCATAAACAAATACTTTGTGGAGACCTTGGCTCCCTTTCTTCACGGATCTTCAACTCCACCCTGTCAGGCAAGACCGTTGTACTCTCAGAGCAAATCAGAATCAGGCCAATCAGTGCATTACTTCCGTCTTCTCTGACGTGGATCATACTTAAATGGCCTACTTCAGTTGCTAGCTAAATGGTCTCTCTGCCCACCATTAACTCTATTGTCTGCAACTCTTATTCTGCAATCTTTACTTAAACACATTTTCCTGTAAACATGCAAAAGCATATGAATTTTTTTCTACAAGTGTGGTATTAATCTTTCAAAATTACTTTACAAAATTTAGTACCAGTTATTTCTTACACATAGGAGAGATGGTGTATGGCGTCAGAGTCTGGGGTTCAAACTCTGCTACATAATTAGCTGGGTGACCCTGAATAAGACTCTTAATCCTTGTAAATGTGTCTTTTCCTCTAACTTAATGGGACCATATCAACACTTACCTCCAAGAATTGTGAGAAATTCAAACTCAACCAAAATCCTTAGCCTTGGGCCTTGCTCATGCTAAGTGCTGGTAAATGCTAGCTACCATCATTACACAAGCATACAATTAAGCTCAATGCCCTATATTTTTATACTGAGAAAATGGCTCATAATAGGACCCAAATGGGATGGTTTGAGTTCTACATCAAGATAGTATAATATGCAATTAAATGAACATTTTTAAAGAGACACTAACATTTCTTCTATCACCACGAGTGGTAGGCACAGTTCTAGATAAGAAGGAAGCTAAGAGAAATAAGGCCCAGACCTAGAATAGTTTTACAGTTGAATGACAAGAGACATATAGTTAGCAAATAACTACTTTCAAAGTAGTATGAGCATACTTCCTGGTTTGTCAGGGACACCTCTTATCCTGGCTTAATAGTTTTTTGTGTGTACTTTCATTCTCAGTATGTCCAGGTTTAGACAATAAATTATGTGGTCACCCCTAACTAGAAGTATGTATGGCATGCTCAGAATACAGAGAAGGAACCATCAGTTCTATGTAAAGCTATAGAGACTTAGACTGCTCCTTAAAAGAAACATTTAGATTGGCCAAGTGGACAAATGAAGGAGCCAAAGAAGGACCAAAAAAAAAAAAAAAAAAAAAAAAAGGCAAACAGATGATCTTATTTTTATTATTCTGAATAAAAACCATAAAATGTTTATATACTTGTTAATAAACTTAGTAAATTCCCTTGACCAATGTTAAATGAATTACTTGGGTGATTTTGTACTTTTTCCTAAAAATATAACAGCAAAACCTTAAGACACAAACAATATAACACAGATTCATTTATTTGTATGATAAATATCTATTGAGCATCTATTATGTATACATATGTCTGTCTTGGATGTGATAGAAGATACAAAAAAATTTTTTGTGACACAATTTTAAATAGAACAAAATCTAGTGGCAAACACCAAATACCTTAGCTAGTAGTCAATGTGATAAGGAGACACAGAGCACATGAAGTGTGATTTGGGGAGATTGAGAAAAATTGGGAGACATCTGGAACTGATTGAGAAAGGAGAAAATGATCAGTTCAGAGGAGTATCATGATCCATGGTCTTTTCCGTGATGGAGGCAGTCAAAGGTAGAAGAACCTAAGTCAAACTTCACTCCACACTTTTACCCAGAGCTGCCCCTTGCTGTTCATCAAACCACAAATATTTATTGAATGCCTGCTGTTTGCCAGGTAGCATACCAAGTGCTGTGGGAAAACTTAGTATAAAGCATGGTCTTTGTCCTTAATGAAATGTCACACAGCAGCATTTGAATAATTAGACATAGTAGTCTTATGAATGCCATGGAGGGCATCACTGAGGTCTGTATTGTCAGCAAAGGTCTCTTAGAGGGAAAGGAATTTGAGGTGGGTCTCTGGGAAAAAGGGAGTAGATCAGTGTTTTCTGTTTATTGCATACCTCTGGTGGTATGGGAGATGATTTTAGGTAATAAACTTAAAAGAAGCATGGATAGAGGGGGCATGGATAGGGACAGGTAGTTTGGGGACCTGCAGCTTCAACACATAGCCTCAAATATACAGCTGACCCCTGAACAATGCAGAGTTAGGGAGGGGCCCAGCCCTTCCATGTTTAACTTTTAACTCCCTGCAAAATTAGCTAATAGCCTACTGTTGATAAGAAGTCTTACCTATAACATAACATAACATAACATAACATAACATACCATAACGATAGTCAACTAACACTTTTTTTTTTTTTTTGAGAGAGAGTGTGTGAGCTGGGGAGGGAGGAGCAGACAGAGAGGGAGAGACAGAATCCTAAGGACGCTCCCTGCCCAACATGGAGTCCGATGTGGGGCTCCACCTCACAACCCTAAGATCATGATCTGAGCTGAAATCAAGAGTCAGAAAGCTTAACTAACTGAGCCACCCAAATGCCCCATATGACACAGTTTTTATGCGATATGTATTTGTATTCTTACCATAAATGTTATTAAGAAAATCCTAAGGAAGAAAAGAAGTTCCTTAAAAAAATACATTTATAGTACTATGCTATATTTATCAAAAACAGTATGTCTGTAGGTAGACCCACACAGTTCAAACTCATGATGTTCAAGGGTTAAATGTAATCGCATTATAGCCCCTCAGCTCGAAACAAAAACCAAAAACCAAAAAATGAAACAAAACAAAACAAAAATAAAAACTAAAACAACAACAAAAAGCGTTAGGAACTGTAATAAAAATGCCCCTGGGGACAGCTAGAAAAGAAATGAGCCTTTTGAGAGGCATTCTGCTATGTCAGGTTAGAGAGTACCAGTGACTAACAATTTTTTTCCTTTTTCCTTTTTTTTCTTAAGTTAACAGCTAAATATGACACATAACTCAGATTTTCCACATATGATAGTGAGAAAAATTTCGTTGACACATTTGTTAACAATTAAAAGGAGTCAGCTAAAAGAAGCCTCTCAAGTAAACAATAGTAGCAATAAAAAGAAAGGGGATGTGGCACTTAGGAGAGCACAAAGTTTAGCAAAGACAACCTCAGCAACTAGCACTTAATTAAAGGCGAGTTCCCAGGAAGAGCAAGAGCCACAATGTATTTTGAGCTGAATATTGGCAGATTGGCATACGAGAGTGGGGAAAGAGTCCAAAAGGCAGGTAACCAAGAGGGTCTGAGGTCTGTACTATGCTGGGAAGAGGGTGCTACTCCCTGCACCTTGAGGAAAGTCCTTAGCTCAGTGACCAGGAGAACGGGCCCCAGTGACCTCTTAGGAAGCCATTCAGAAGGCACCAGAAGGACTCACACCTCTGCAGTTTACTAGGGCTTTAGCAAGAGGAGAGATGGAAGCTCCAACATACCTCAAAATGTCTGGACATTGCTGCCCTTAAACCAGATAGGACAGAAATGTTACAGTTCCACCTTTATGTTGCTTTCACAAGGAAAGTTTATGATGAGTAAGATTTGAGGGTATAACTGGAAGAAAGGAAAAGGCGCACACCAGGATCTTTCATGTCCTGTCCTCCATTCCTTCCCTGGCAGGTGTTACTGAAAGTAAGACAGCTCTTGCTTTTCTCCCTGTGACTAGCAAAGCTAAGTAGCTGGGAGAATTTTGATAGTTGGCTCTGTGTCATTGCCACCGTGGTGGTGTACATGCTCTCTATATAATCCCCAGGACTGTAGTGGGCAGATTGAAGAAAATGTACCACCCACTACCCCAATATGCAGTGCTCTCATTCCTGGAACCTGTGACTTGGATGAGATAGTTCCATGATTATGTTATGTTTTGTTTCATAGTTGACCTTAAAAGAAGATTATCAGGGCGCCTGGGTGGCTCAGTGGGTTAAGCCTCTGCCTTCAGCTCAGGTCATGATCTCAGGGTCCTGGGATCGAGCCCCGCATCGGGCTCTCTGCTCAGCAGGGAACCTGCTTCCTCTTCTCTCTCTCTGCCTGCCTCTCTGCCTACTTGTGATCTCTCTCTGTCAAATAAATAAATAAAATATTAAAAAAAAAAAAAAAAAGAAGATTATCAGGGTGAGCCCCATCTCACTACAAGAAAATTTCAAGTAGAGCGTTTTCTACCACGAGTGGCAGAAGGAGAAATCAAGGAAACTCAAAACATGAAAAAGACTTGATGAGCCATTGCTGGCTGGAAGACAGGGTATGGGGCACATGTCAAGGAATACACTCCATCTCCAGAAAGTAGGAATGGCCCCTGGTAGACAGCCACAAGGAAACAGGACCTAAGTCCTATTACCCACAAGGAGCATGAATACTGCCAACAACAATAATGTACTTGGATGCAGATTTATGCCCGCCCTCCCCGCCACAGTCTCCAGATGAGAACTCAGAATTGCAGGCACCTTGATTTCAGCCACGTGATAACCATGAACAAGAATTCAGCAATGACATGTGGGACTTCTGACCTGCAGATAATATGAGCTAATAAATGGGTGTTGTTTAAAGCCACTAATCATAATTTGTTACACAGCATTGGAAAACAAAACCACTGTCACGGAATTAACCCTCTTCTAGACAGTTTGTGAGGTGGTCCTCCAGCCTCAAGAGCGTATCTGAATTTCCACTCTATTGTCTATTCATAAGACCAATGGATCAATACTCAGGCATTAGTAAACAATTCTCAGTCATTTATGACGACATGGGGGAGGAGAACCATAGGAAAAGACTGGAATTCCTGATAATTTAGTATATGAGGGGCTTAAATGTTATTTTCATTTGGGTGAAAAAGGAAATAGGACCTTATTTTAAAGTAACAGGCTTCAAAGACCTGGTAAGACCTGGTAAGGTCTGGTAAGACCTCACAACTGTGGGTGTTATTAGAATTTCTGTTAGCATACGGTGCCAGTCTCTGAAAAAAAAAAGTCAGATGAGAGTGTTCTCTAGTAGAAAGAGAACGATCTCCAGAGTCAGGTAGATTTGAGTAAGTTTTATTGACAGTAGCTGTTTGATCAAGGGCTTAAGGAAATTTTCTTAAACTCTTTGAGCTCCAGTCTGCTTATCTTAGAATAGGAATAACACCTATCTAATAAGATTTGGGGAGAATTAAACAAAATAGCTCATGTAAAATATCAGGACCTGCAGGACAGTAGACTATCAATTACTTTGTCTCCTCTACTGGGGTGGAAAATTTTTCACAACTTCCTTGCAATGTTTTTAAAGTAAAAGTAACTAAACTATAGCATATACCAGAGTAACGCTATCTTAGAGAAATATAATGCACGTTGCACACGTAATTTTAAACTTCCTAGTAGCCACATGAAGAAAAGTAAAAATAAGCATATAAAATTAATTTTAATAATATGCTTTATGTACATAAAATCCATAAAAATACTGTCATTTCAACGTGCAACCAACATAAAACTATATTAATGATGTATCTTACTTCTGAAACTAAGCCTTCAAAATTGTTATTTTTTTATACTTACAGCACAACTCAATTCAATATAGCTACCTTTCAAATGCTCAATAGCAACACGTAGCTAGTGACTACAGTACTGGGTGTCTGAATACCAGATCTCTAAATAAATATTTCAAAATATTCTCCTTTATTCTTTGTTAATTCTAAAATAAACATGAAGAGGTGCTAAATAGGTAATTGAAGATATATGAGAACATACATGCATATACATCACACTCTGGCACATACCAAACCTAGATTGCTTTTCTTTTTTCTTTTTTTAAACATCAGGTCTTAGTTACAGCCAGCTATACTTCAATCAGAGTATTAAGGTATAACTGGTACATGGCTTTCTAATTTCAAATTCCAAAAGTACTACAAATCAGAACTACATAGCCAACATAAAGTGAGACCAGGCAATCATGATAGTTAGGTTAAAACAAAATCCTGTCTTGCACAAAAGAATACAGGTTGTTTTTTATAGTAACTTTAGTCAAGGATTTTATATATATATATATATTGCTTTGCTTTTCCTTTGAAGGACACTGGACTAGACTTTCGGATTCTACATAAGCTTGTTTATTCTACCATTTCTTTCAATATCTCCATTATTGAGAATGAGGACTGAAGTGTATTGGAAATGGCAGGAAAAAGGAGTCATACACAGCAGCCCCTTAAAGACACAGAAAAAATCTGCAATACTTCTACTGGGATTCAGACAGAAATCTCACTGCTAGGGTGGATACACTCAGACAGAAAAAAAACCAAAAAACAAAAAACAAAACCCAGACCTAGTCAAACACTTGTAACACATGTAATAATAACACTGAAAGAGATTGATACCAAAAAACATACAATGAGTATGTGTAGGAACAGAATCTAATCACTGGGGATGAGGGAAGGTTTCACTGATAAGTAACCTACCTGAGAGGTTTTACAAAATGGTCTTTGGAGCACCGGGTGGCTCACTTGGTTAAGTATCTACCTTTGGCTCAGGTCATGATCCCACAGTCCTGGGGTCAAGTTCTGCATCAGGCTGCATGCTCAGCAGGGAGCCTGCTTCTCCCTTCCCCTCTGCCTGCTGCTCCCCCTGCTTGTGCACATGCTCTCTCTGTCTCTCTTTCTCTCTCCGTATGTCAAATAAATAAATAAAATCTTTCAAAAAAAATTTTAAAGATGTCAGTCTTTAAAGAATGGTTAGTAGGACTTGATGTAATTCAACAGATACATGCTATCTCCGACTGTGCAGCAGGTCCAATACTAAGCAGTGGAGATTGAGTGATGGAAGTCTGCACTTAAACTATTGGGATGGGGAAGGAGAATAGTGGAAGACAAGGGAAAACCAGCAGCACAGCACAGCTGTGGATTCTAATAGCTCTTTGTACTTCACACCATGTCTGACTGCACCCTACTTCTGAAGTCTTCCCAAGTTCTACCTCTTGTACTCACAAATGACTTCTTGCTTATTCTCTGTTTCTGACACTCCATACACAATATAACTCTTGGTTTTACCTTGTTCTCAAGCCAGGCTGGCTATGAGATCAAGGGACTTGATACATAACTTCATGTCTGACCCAGGCCCTGCAACCACAGGGACACCCTGCCCACGCCTGCTCTGTCTCTAGCTCTAACCAGGAAGTCAATGAATCAAGAAGTTGCTACCACAACTTCCTGCTCCAGCATTACTCTGGTGTGAAGAGGAAGTTGGGCACAGTCGAGTTAGTTTTATCATAGAGATAGCTCTAGTAGAGGACATTTGGCTCCACCTGGAGGAATCCAGAAAGGATTCTGAAAAAAGCAGATGCTTGAGAGGAATTATCCAAAAATGAAAGGAAGCATCAGATTTTTTTTTTTTTTTTTTTTTTTTTTTTTGCACAGAAGAAGAGAATGTATGAAAACAGGGAGAGACGGGAGTGTGATACCTTTAGAAATCTAAGGAATTGAATGCAGGGTCTGAGAAGGGTGCCTGTGGGCATGGGGAGGAAATGATGCTGGATTTGCATAAAGACAGTATGTCATCCTAAGGAGTAGTGCTTTATATAGGATATGATAATAGTTAGGGCAGAAAGACAAAACACATGAATGGTATTGCTTTAAGGATAAAGTTCATGTGTATGGCCATATATCGTTAAAGTATCACATATAACCTTTGAACCTTTGAACTTCAAAATATTCCTGCTTCAATTAATCCTTGATAAGCTCCATATAGCATTTGTGCATAAAGGAGAGTATGTGACAACTTGAAATAGAATTTACAGTACCTATATGGTGATTTTATGCACATCTGTGTGCTTCTAATAAATCATCAGTATTATGGAGGTTGACTTCTTCCTGGTTTATTTCCATTACTAGGAACAGTTTTGTATTAACTAGAGTTATCCCTTTGTGAACAGTAATTGCTCACATGTGAGATTCAATGGGCACCGTCAATTACATGAGTTTACTCTGCTAGTCATGTATTGTCTCCAAGAAAACTTCTTTTCATTTTTCTCTTTTCTCACAATGAAGAATTACATATTCTGCTCTAGTAAAAAGTGGGTTAAATACAAAGAGAAAAATTATTAAAATCTCTTTAAAAAGGCTAATGTCTTAAAAGAGAAAGGAAATTAACTTTTTTGGGAGGGATATTAACATTTTGACCATTTGACAACTTTATGGGAATTTCTTAAAGGGAGAAAAGATGAGCGGTGACTGGGTGGCTCAGTTGTTAAGCATCTGCCTTCGGCTCAGGTCATGATCCAGGGTCCTGGGATCAGAGCCCCACATTAGGCTCTCTGCTCAGTGGGAAGCCTGCTTCTCACTCTCCCACTTCCTCTGTTTCTGTTTCCTCTCTTGTTGTGTCTCTGTCAAATAAATAAGTAAAATCTTTAAAAAAAAAAAAAAAGGAAAAAAGATTAAAGATTTTTTTAAAAAGAAATAACTATTTTAGTAAAAAGAATGATCTCTACAGTGATTTCTTGGTATAGAAAAATAAAAAGAACTAAAGGGGCTTATTATAGCTTTTTGCTTCAGGTAAGTCCTGCCCAACATGTTCTTTTGCCCACCAAGAAATAATTTCAGTTCTCCTTTCATAATCCATTAACTAATAAATTGTCAATCAATAAGAGAAATATATAAAGTATTAAAATGAGTCATCTATTTGTTAAGAATTTTGACCCTGGGATCATGACCTAAGGCAGACTCTTAACCGACTGAGCCAGCCAGGTGCCCCTGATAGGTATTTTTTAAACAAAGTTTTAAACTTTTCTCTACAGAGGTCTTGGATATTTTCTGTTAGATTTATTCCTAAAGGCTTGATATTCTCTCTCTCTTTTTTTTTTCTTAAGATTTATCCGAGAGAGAGAGCACACACACATACATATACATGTGAGATGGGGAGGAGCAGAGGGAGAGAATGTCAAGCAGACTCCCCACTGAGTGGGGAGCCCCACCAGGGCTCAATCTCAAAACCTAAGGGATCATGACCTGAGCCAAACCTCAGAGTCAGAGCTTAACTGAATAAGGTACCCAGGTGCCCCTGATATTCTTCATTACCACAAATAGGTTTTTTTTTTTAATATATTTTCTAGGAGTTTGGTGCTAGTATATAGGAATTAGACTAATTTTTGTCTTACATCTGATATCTTATTAATTTGTGTATTATTTTGAGTTTTCCATGTAAATTGAATCACCTGCAATTTTTTTTTAATAGAACACTTTATTTATTTATTTATTTATTTAAAGGTTTTATATATTTGACAGAGAGAGAGTAGGCAGAGAGGCAGGCAGAGGGAGAGAGGAGGAAGCAGGCTCCTGGCGAGCAGAGAGCCCGCTGCGAGGTTTGGTCCCAGGACTCTGGGATCATGACCTGAGCTGAAGACAGAGGCTTTAACCCACTGAGCCACCCAGGTGCCCCATCACCTGCAAATTTTGACCATTTTACTTCCTTCTTGCCAAACCTTATGTTTTTACACTGGTTAGGATGTCCAATGTACAATTTAATAGAAAAGATTATCTTTCTCTCATTCCTAATTTAAAGGAAATATTTCTAATATTTTATCACTTAGAATAATGTTTGCTTTAGGTTATCTATAGATACTATTACTTACATAAAGGAAGATGAGAAAGTAGATACAACAAATATATAATTGGTTTTCTCCAAGGTCTGAATCCCCCCAAAAAAGGACCATTTTAAGTATTTAAGGACACAAATCAAGAAAACTTTTTCTCCAGATAAAGGGTAACTTATCTTTTATTCTACTCTGAACCAACCAAAATGAGATATATCCTAGCAAAAAAGTTACTGAGTATCAAAGATAAAGAAATAAAACTTTGATGTGCTAGGTAAAAGATTAAGTCACAATGACTGAGTTTTAGATTTCTTCATACCCTTGTTTAGAAATCAGTAAAATAATGTTCTCAAAGAACTCAAAGTCCTCAAGGAAAGAAAGTGTGACTCGGGAATTTTATGCCTAGTAAATTACTCCTCAAGTATAAAAGCAATAGAAGTACAATTTTGAATATGGAGGAATTCAGGGAGTTCTTCTTCAACAAACTACTTGAGGATTTACTTTCAGTCAACTGAGAGATAAATGGAGAAATGATGGCAAAAGGACAAAGTATGCAATATTAAATTCATTTAGCTGTGAAAATAGAACAAAATTGGGGTGTCTGGGTGGCTCAGTGGGTTAAGGCTCTACCTTTGGCTCGGGTCCTCTACCATGGTCTCAGGGTCCTAGGATTGAGCCCTGCATTGGGCTCTCTGCTCAGTGGGGAACCTGCTTCCCCCTCTCTCTGCCTACCATTCTGCCTACTTGTGATCTCACTCTCTCTGTCAAATAAATAAAATCTTTTTTAAAAAATAGAACAAAATAAAGGTGTGTGGTTAAAGAAAAATATATAAATGTCACAAACTCTAATGCTAAAGTAATGTTATCTTTAACAAAAGTTGGCACAGGAAGAAAAAGAAGGTAGAGGCTCAAGTAATACCTATAAGAAAATTCATCTGACATTGGGATTTTTAAAAATCCTTCCAGGAGATTCTACTATGCTGAAGAATTTAGGAACAACTGCATGATGGAAATAATGACAGTCACTTTCCTGTTTAGGCCTCGGCTCAGCGCAGAAAACACTTAAGTTCTACCATCTCAGGACGGTTGAACAGGAGATAACAGTGGTAACAATCTGTATGTTAAATTGTGTAAGAGAAAACTAAGTATTTTTTTTTTCTTCTTGTCATGACACATTGTTTTAACATACAGCCCCACCAAGAACAGGCTGTTCTTGACTATGAATCTAGCCAATTGTAATAGAAGTCATTAACAAAGTTTAAATTGAATAAATCCAACAAGGATACTCTGTACCAAGAACATCCATATCATCCGTATCAAACATGGAGACTGAAAAAAGGACAATAAGCACAGCACAGACCCAAAATAAATACATTAGAAAACAAACAAACAAAAACCAGAAATAACCACCTGTGAGCTCTGGCACCCAGCAAGTTCAAAAATATTTGGGGTCTCCTCCTTGGGAGGAGAGGAGCGGGGAACTAACAGAACCTTGTCCTTTCTTTCCTGTGCCTCTAATTTTCTTATTCCATTGTGTGTTTACTCATTAGCCTATTTGCTTGTCTAGGGTTTTACTCCACAGAAGCAGCAAAATCTATTCCAGGTATTTGTATCAACCCATCAGGCTGGCTGCAATTCGGAGCCATCATAGTTAATATCTTTGCTTTCTTCTACATCTTCTCTGTATACCGTAGGAACAGCTCCCATCATCCCTTATTATGGTTCCCCTGTAATTCTGAATCACCAGCTTCAGCCATAAAAAAATACACTTTCCCATGTACACTTGTTTTTCTGGTAGAAAAACCACCCAGAGTCTCCTTTCTGCAGCAAATCTATCATCTCAGAGTGACTTGCCTACTTTCACATTTTGAGGATCTTGCTGCTGTGACCTAACCCCTTGGGACTTAGAGTAGCTTCCTCAGCAGTCCCTCTTGCTCCTGGGATCATAGAAATCTGTGGCTACTCCACTCACTCTGAGGGTGGCAGACACCCTGGCCTTCTTCCCCCCAGGGACTTAAGACATCGGGCCCAGTCCAATTTCCATTTTTGAAAATGTTCTGGGGCGTCAGCGTGCTCAGTCCATTAAGCATCTGACTCTTGGTTTCAGCTCAGGCTATGATCTCAGGGTCCTGAGATCCAGCCCCATGGCAGGCTCTGAGCTCAGTGGGGAGTCTGCATGAGATTCTCTCCCCTCTGCCCCTTGCCTCATTCCCCTCCCCCAATAATTAAATAAATGTTTAAAAAAGAGAGAGAGAATGTTCTTTGTGCATTTGCAATGAATGTTTTCTGCGGTTGTGAGGGCAGTGTTTTCTATATTACACTGTCAAGCTTCCAAATTATATTGCTTAAATTTGCTTTCCATTTCCTGTTTTTTATATCTTATTTATTCTATCAATATCAAAAGAGATGGTTTAATATCACCAATTGTAATTCTGATTTAGTCTGTCAATTTTGTCTCTTAAGCTTATATAAATTTGGAAATTTATGTCTTCCTAGTGAATTGGATCTGGATCTTTTATTATTATTATTATTATTATTATCTTTATTTTAAGACTTTATTTTTAAGTAATCTCTATATCCAACATGAGGCCAGAACTCACAGCCTTGAGATCAAGAGTCACACACCCCAACAACTGAGCTAGCCAGGCGCTCGTGGGCCTTTTATTAAGTATTTCTCTCTAATAGTAACTTTTTGTTTTAAATTCTGATACTGTTCAAGCTACATCAGCATTCTTTCGTTTAGTATTTGTATGGTTTAACTTTTGCCCTTCTTTTGCTTTCAACTTCAAGATCTCCACTCAAAACAAAGGAGAGTTAACTGAATTTTAATTCGACAGCCCTTTCAGTCAGCACATTGAAACTATCAGTCCATTGTTTTCTGGCTTCCATTGTTATTGTTGGGATCTAACTGTGGCTCCTTTAAAGTTATGTGCTGCAGACAAGAGCCTGGGCTTCAGAACTCCGGCTCAGACAATCCAGAGCAACTGTTCTAGATCAAAGTCCTCTTTTTCATGGAATGAGATTATGAGCCTCATGGGCTAACCTAGAAAACCTGACTTATAAGGAACTTTACCTTTTTTGGACATCAGAACCTCTTCATTTTCACCAGGAATTTTTGCTTCAGAAATGAAGAAGTACTGAGATCAAGATTGGTTACCTAATTCATGTGCCCTGTACAAAATGAAAATGTGAAGCTACTTATTTAAAAATAGTAAAAATAAAATAAGTCCACAATTATATGGTCCATTAATCTTCAACAAAGGAGGCAAAAATATGCAGTGAGAAAAAGTTCTTCAAAAAGTGGCATTGGGGGGGCGCCTGGGTGGCTCAGTGGGTTGAGCCTCTGCCTTCAGCTCAGGTCATGGTCCCAGGGGCCTGGGATCAAGTCCCGCATGGGGCTCTCTGCTCAGCGGGGAGCCTGCTTCTCCTCATCTCTCTCTCTGTCTGTCTCTCTGCCTATTTGTGATCTCTCTCTTTC
>NC_081568.1:68990394-69029407 GCF_022355385.1 Mustela nigripes | reverse complement strand
CTCAGTGGGTTGAGCCTCTGCCTTCAGCTCAGGTCATGGTCCCAGGGGCCTGGGATCAAGTCCCGCATGGGGCTCTCTGCTCAGCGGGGAGCCTGCTTCTCCTCATCTCTCTCTCTGTCTGTCTCTCTGCCTATTTGTGATCTCTCTCTCTGTCAAATAAATAAAATCTTTAAAAAAAAAAAAAGTGGCATTGGGAAAGCTGGACAGCTAAGTGTAAAAGAATGAAACTGGACTATTTTCTTACACTATACACAAAAATAAACTCAAAATAGATTAAGGACCTGAATGTGAGACCTGAAACCATAAAAATCTTAGGAGAGCACAGATGGCAATTTCTCTGACATTGGCCAAAGCAATATTTTTCTAGGTATATCTCCCGAGGCAAGGGAAACAAAAGCAAAACAAACTATTGGCATTTCATCAAAAGAAAAAGCTTCCACACAGCAAAGGAAACAATCAACAAAACTAAAAGGCAACCTAAGGAATGGAAGCAGATATTTGCAAATGACATACCCAATAAACAGTATCTGAGATATATAAAGAACTTATATAACCCAACACCAAAAAAATAAATAATCCAATTAAAAATGGACAGGAGACATGAACGACATTTCTCCAAAGAAGACATACAAATGGCCAACAGACACATGAAAAGATGTTCAATATCACTTATCAGGGAAATGCAAATAAAAACTCCAATGAGATCACCTCGCACACATCAGAATGGCTAAAATCACAAAGACAAGAAACAACAGGTGTAGGCAAAGATGTGGAGAAAAAGGAACCCCTGTGTACTGTTCGTGGGAATGCAAACTAGTATAGCTACTGTGGAAACAGTATGAGGTTCCTCAAAAAAGTAAAAACAGAACTACTCTATGAACCAGTAATTGCACTACTGGGTATTAACCCAAAGAATATAAAAACAACTGATTTTATATGTACACATGTACCTCTGTGTTTACTGCAGCATTATCTACAATAGACATATTACAGAAATGGACCAAGTGTCCATCAACAGATGAATGGATAAAGAAGATGTGACACACACACACACACACATGAATACTATTCAGCCATTAAAAAGAATAAAATCTTGCCATTTGCAACAACATGGATGGAGTCAGAGTATAATTTTAAGTGAAAGAAGTCAGCCAGAGAAAAGCAAGTACCATATGATCTCACTCACATGTGGAATTTAAGGAACAAAGCAAATGAGGAAAGGTAAAAAAAAAAAAAAAAAAAAAAAAGAGGGAGACACAAACCGAAAACACGCTCTTAACTCTAGAGAACAAACTGATGGTTGCCAGAGGAAAGGTGGGTGGGAGGATGGGTGAAATAGTTGATGGGGATTAAAAGTATATTTATCATCAGAGCACCTGGGTGGCTCAGTGGGTTAAGCCTCTGCCTCTGGCTCAGGTCATGATCTCAGGGTCCTGGGATTAAGCCCCACATCAGGCTCTCTGCTCAGCAGGGAGCCTGCTTCCCCCTCTCTCTCTGCCTGCCTCTCTATCTACTGTGATCTCTCTCTCTGTCAAATAAATAAATAAAATCTTTTAAATTAAAAAAATAAGATTGTGTATGTATGCATTGGAGATGAATGTTAAAGAGAAAAAAGCAGGTAAAAGAAATATGGAACAGAGAGAGATTGAAATTTTAAATTGGTAGTCAAGATAGATTTCACTGAGAAGGTGACTTTTGAGGAAATGCTTGAAGAAGATGCAGGTATTATCAGAGTTTGGAGTATGTTCATGGATATGAAGACATTGAAGATAAAGATGTAAATGATGGATGATGGTCTGAGAGATAGATCAAGGGACATAGGCAAAAGGATTAAACCTGCAAAGGCTAAAGACAATTCATTTCCTAAACCAGAGAAAATGACTTAAAAATGAATTCTGAGGAAAGTGCAATGTAAATTGTTGATGTTCATACCAAATTAAGGTAATTTCAGCAATCTTAAATCCTGTGTGGCATATGACAAAACCTAAAGAAATAGTGATGACATAAGGAGAGAAAAGAAAGTGCATAGGATAAAAAGGCAAGAATTTATAATTTGACAGTTGAAGGATAGAATAGGGAAAAACAAGTTTATTTAGAATAATACATGAGAAGACAGCAGTTAGTAATTATTAATATCACAGCTTATAGAGGAAGTATCATGAAAAGTAAGGCCATAATTTTATAATCTTGAGAAAAACCAAAGATATGAAGGAAATTCAGGGATAGAAATTATTTAGCATGCGCCAGAAATTTATTTATTGTCAACAAACACTGGTTTCGATTTCATCTTTCCTGGCAATGAAAAAAAAAATTACATTATGGCATATATTACTCAGTTTCTGACATAAGAATGCAAACAGGGGGTACCTGTGGCTCATTCAGTAGCAGCTCTTGACATCAGGATTGTGAGTTCAAGCCCCATATTTAGTATAGAGCTGACTTAAACCAACAAACAAAAAATAAATAAAATAGAAAAAAAATGTGCACAAAAAATGTGCACAATATCACAAAATGTGATATGGGCATATATTTTTCCAGAACTAAATTTAGGATAAATTTTCCCCAAGCTCTTTGATGTTTAAGGAGACTTGGATAACATAACAGCCATTTTTATCATGATTTTATTAAAACTAAAGAATTACTATTCAAATTTTTATAAAACAGAAGGCATAACCTCAGATTGCAGGCAAACAAGGATATAAATCATTTGTCCTGTAATGACCTTATAATACAGAGATTATTTTTTAAAAGATTTTATTTATTTATTTATTTGACAGACAGATCACAAGTAGGCAGAGAAGCAGGCAGAGAGAGAGAGGAGAAGGAAACCAAGGAGAGAGCCTGATGCGGGGCTAGATTACAGGACCCTGGGATCATGACCTGAGCTGAAGGCAGAGGCTTTAGCCCACTGAGCCACCCAGACGCCCCTATAATACAGATATTTTAAAAAAATGTTTACTCCCTTTTAAATTTTTTAATATTTATTAATTAATTTAAGTAATCTGTGCACCCAACATGAGGCTTGAACTCAGGACCCGAAGATCAAGAGTTTCATGCTGACTGAGACAGCCAGGCACCCAACAATGCAGGGATTTTTACTCTCTATATATTTTTAAAGAGATTTTTATTTATTTATTTGACAGAGAGGGAACACAAGCAGGGGGAGTGTCAGAGGGAGAAGCAGGCTGCCCGCCAAGCAGGGACCCAGATGTGGGGCTTAGTCCCAGGACCCTAGGATCATGACCTGAGCCAAAGGCAGAGGCTTTAACCCACTGAGCCAGCCAGGCGTCCAGAATCTTGCTTAAGTTCTGAATAAGATCTGCCTGGAGTTCATGGGAGAAAGCTAAGCATTATGCTTGGTTGCACCTCATTATATAAATGTACTTTCTTTCTTTTTTTTTTTTTTAAAGATTTTATTTATTTATTTGACACAGAGAGATCACAAGTAGGCAGAGAGGCAGGCAGAGAGAGAGAGAGGAGGAAGCAGGCTTCCCGCCGAGCAGAGAGCCCGATGTGGGACTCGATCCCAGGACCCTGAGATCATGACCTGAGCCGAAGGCAGCAGCTCAACCCACTGAGCCACCCAGGCACCCTATAAATGCACTTTCTTGATACCTCTTACAAAGTCCTAAAATAAATGGTCAGTAGATACAATCAGATGTACAGGGGCACCTGGATGGCTCTGCCAGTTATGCATCTGCCTTCATTTCAGGTTGAAGGAAGAGTAAGAAGAACAGAGTCAGAGACAGGAAATGATAGAAGGACACTTAAATGAAAGAGAAAGTAAAAGGATAAACCTTTCGCTGGTGTTGGGTAAGGCTTTGTGAAGGTCTGAAGACAGAACAAAAACCTGAGAAGGAAAAAGGAAGACAACAGCAAGAGAGAAGACTAATGAGACTAATGAAGCATCATTTCCAGAGAAGGTGGGCAGGGAGGGTTCAAGAAACAGCATGACTCAAGACTCACGAGGCTATTTAAAGAATGCTGAGGGGCGCCAGGGTGGCTCAGTTGGTTAAGCATCTGTCCTGGGCTCAGATCATGATCCCAGGGCTCTAGGGTCCAGTCCCACATCAAGCTCCCTGCTCATGGGGGAGTCTGCTTCTCCCTCTCTCTCTGCCCCTCCCCACTCCTTCTCGTGCGTGCTCTCTTGTGCTCTAATAAATAGAGCCAAAAAAAAAAAAGAAAAAAAAAAGAAAGAAATTAGATGTACAGTTTGAGGGCTAACCAGACAAAAATAAACATATGAAGAAAGGTAAGAAGTAGAGAAACTTAATACTGATCTGTTTATGAAAGAACAGAATGGAAAAGTAGTTTATATTCTGAGCTAAGCAGAACATAATATAAATCCATATATGAATTTTGAGATTCAGGAAAAACGTGGCATAAAACATAGAGAAGTGTTTAAAATTTGTAACTGAGCCTGTAAGAAAAGAAAAATTCATAGGTGCCAGAAATGAAAGATAATTCATTTCTGCAGTGGGGGGTTTATTAACTGATACTAAGGCAGATACTGGATACAAATGTTGACCCTAAGAGCTGGAAACTGGGGTGTAATAATTATAGCTTTTGTCCTTTCAAAGCAGAGATATAGAAGTTATACTTCCTCTAAAAAGAAATGGCCTGTGGAAGGGTTTCCCCTCTGGGTAGACAAACTCTGTCAAATCAGAGAAATATCAAGGAAGTTTGCTCTGAACAGGACTCTGGAATAGAGAGCTCCACTCTCCCACTGAGAAACAAAACGTAAAGCTAAGCCTCTCTCAGATGTGGAATCTGAATTTATTTACCCCTACGGTGAGGGAACTCTTGGCCTAGACATTAATATTAAAACTGGTGTTGGGGGCACCTGGGTGGCTCAGTGGTTTGGGCCTCTGCCTTCGGCTCAGGTCATGATCTCGGGGTCCTGGGATCGAGCCCCACGTCGGGCTTTCTGCTCAGTGGGGAGCCTGCTTCCTCCTCCCTCTGCCTGCCTCTCTGCCTGCTTGTGATCTCTCTCTGTCAAATAAATAAATAAAATCTTTAAAAAAATAAAAATAAAAATAAAACTGGTGCTGGACCCCATTGAAAAACAATTAAGGTGCTGGGCAGTAGCAAATCCAAAACTGCTCTATAGAATGCTTCCTCAGTAGTGGTCACATGAATTTTGTACTCAAGCTTCACAATAAAAAGGACAAACCCGCTCAAGATATTAAAAAAAAAATCACAAAACATCTGACTTTATGTCCACAAAACCCCAATAAACAGGAGGGTGAGGAAACTCAACAACTTAGTTACAGAAAAACATTTCTTCAAAATAATTATTTTTCAAATTATTAAAAAGGTAAAATTTTAAAAATTTAAATTATTATTAATAGTAATAGTGAATTTTTAAAAGAAAAAAGATTAAAGAAAGACAGGAAGCAAAATTACAGGGTGATACATATGAAAGACAACACACAATTTTGATTTAAAAAATATATAATTTCCAGGGGGCACCTGGCTGGATCAGTAGGTACAGCATGCTACTCTTAATCTCCAAGTTATGAGTTCAAGCCCCATATTGAATGTGGATATTACTTAAACAAAACAAAACAAAACTTAAATATATATATGCATATGTATACACATAATACACACACATATATATGATTTCTAGAAATGAAAAATAGCGATTTGAATTGAAAAATTCAATGAACTTATTGAAGTATAGATTATACACAACTAAACAAAACAAAACAGTAAAGTGGATGATGGAGTAGAGAAAATTATTCAGACCATATCATAAACGATAGTAAGATGGAAAATAGGGGCACCTGGGTGGCTCAGTGGGTTAAGCCTGTGCCTTCAGCTTGAGTCATGATTCCAGGGTCCTGGGATGGAGCCCCTCATAAGGCTCTCTGCTGGCAGAAAGCTTGCTTCTCCTTCTCCCTCTGCCTCTGCCCACTGCTCTGCCTACCTGTGCTCTCTATCTCTCTGTCAAATAAATTTTTAAAAAATCTTAAAAGATGGAAAATAAGAATGAGTGAAGAAATGAGGGAATGAAGGATGAATGAAGGATAGGGGCACCTGGCTGGCTCAGTCAGTAGTGTGTGTGACTCATGATCTCAGGGCTGTGAATTTGAACCCTGCGTTGAGTATAAAGATTACTTAAAAAATAAAATTAAATCTTTTTTAAAAAAATTATTTATTTATTTATGTATTTGAGAGAGAGAGAGAGAGAGAGAGAGAGAGAGAATGAGAGAGAAAGCATGAAAGGAGAGAGGTGAACAGAAGAAGCAGACTCCCAGGGAGCCCAAGGTGGGACTCGATCCTGGGACTCCAGAATCATGACCGAGCCAAAGGCAGTCCCCTAATCAACTGAGCCACCCAGGTGCCCCAAAATAAAATTAAATTTAAAAAGAGAAAGAGACATGAAAGGTAGAATGAAATGCCCAATGTAGTCTGAAAGGATTTTTATTTATTTTTTTAAGATTGTATTTATTTATTTGACAGAGGAGATGCAGCAAGAGAGGGCATACAAGTGGGGGAGTGGGAGAGGGAGAAGCAGGCTTCCTGCTGAGCAGGGAGCCTGATGTGGGGCTTGATCCCAGGACCTCGGGATCCTGAGCCAAAGGCAAACACTTAATGACTGATCCACTCAGGAACCCCCTGAGTGGATTTTTTAAATTAATTAATTTTCTTAGAAGGGGGAGGGGGAGAGGGAGAGTGAGAATCTTTTTTTTTTTTTTAAATTAACATATAATGTATTATTTGTTTCAGGCATACAGGTCTGTGAATCCTGTCGTCGTCTTCTTCTTTTTTTTAAGATTGTATTTATTTATTTGACAGACAGAGATCACAAGTAGGCAGAGAGGCAGGCAGAGAGAGAGAGAGAGAGGAGAAAGCAGCCTCCCTGCCAAGCAGAGAGCCAGACTCGGGGCCCAATCCCAAGACCCTGAGATCATGACCCTAGCCAAAGGCAGAGGCTTTAACCCACTGAGCCACCCAGGTGCCCCCATGAATCATCAGTCTTACACAATTTATGGCACTCACCATAGCACATACCCTCCCAGTGTCCATCACCCAGCCACCCTATCCCTTTCACCCCCCTCCCCTCTAGCAACCAGAGAGAGGGAGAATCTTAAGCAGCCTCCATGCCCAGCCAAAGGTAGGGCTCGATCTCACAACCCTGAGATCATGACCCTGAGATAGGGACCTGAGCCGAAATCAAGAGTTGGACACAACCAAGCCAACCAGGTGTCCCTGAAAGATTTTTAAAGTGGATAGAGAGAATATAGGAGAGGCTATATATGAAAATGTAATGGCTAAGAATTTTCCAGAAATGATGATATAATAAATTCCCAAATCAGAGGAGAGAGGACAAAGACTGGAGAATAATGAATAAAAATAAATCCACATTCAGACACAGTGCAGTGATACCACAAAATGCATAGATTACAAGGAAATTGCCATGGCAACCTCGAGAAAAGATGCATACTTCAAAATACTTCAGAAAGAAAAATCTGAAAGACACAGGGAAAAACAATTTCATTGCTAACAGTTATAGCAATAGCAACTACAGAGAACAGAAAGCAAAGAATAATACTTCCAAAGTGCTGAAGGAAAAGAACAGTCAGAACAGAATTCTGTATCCAGTGAAACTATCATTCACAAGCAAAAGAGAAATAAAGACATTTCAGACAAAGCGATTAAGGCAGGCTGCCTCTCACAAACCTTCAGGAAAAGAACCTTCTGAATGAAAACAAAGCTGAACTAAGTCAGAGTGAGATCCAAGAAACAATCGTGATCACATGACTAGAAGATATTAACCTAATAAAACAACAGCAAAAATGACTAATCTGGTGTTTAAAATAGGTGATTTCCCTCTCTGTCCTCCAAATATATGTTACTGATTTTGGGGAACTAGGTAGGCTTATTATAATGTTTACATGGAAAATTGAGTCCGAAAACTTGGGAAGAATTATGATACAGGAGACTAATGAATGGGAAATCTCTCTACAGGACATCCAAACATTTTTTTTAAATCAAGATTGTAATTAGAATGATGTGGTCTGGCATCTGAATACACAGACAATCAGTAGAACAGGATAGAAAACATGAAAATTGTTGTAACATATACGAGAATTCCAACTTAACAATGGTTTAACTTATAATTTTTTGACTTGATGATGGTACACGCATATTACAGATTCAGCAGAAAATTGCACTTTGAATTTTCCATTTTGATCTTTTCCCGGCATAGTGATGTGCAGTCTGGTACTTTCCAGTGATGCTGGAGCAGTGGCAGTGAGCCATAGTGGCCAGTTGGCCAGGCAATCATGAGAATAAACACCCGATACACTTAAAGCATTCCATTTTTCACTTTCAGTACTGTATTCAATAAATTACGAAGCATTTGGCATTTTATTATAAAACCAGCTTTATGCTAGATGATTTTGCCCAACTGTTGAGGTTAATCTAAGTGTTCTAAGCACATTTAAAGTAGGCTAGGCTAAGGTATGATGCTTAGTATTTTAGACAGATTACATGCATTTTCAGTTTATAGAATTTTCAACTTATGATGGGGTTATTTGGAAATATTTATATTGCGAAATAATCCCATCATCAGTCAAGGAAGATCTGTATGTGACAAAGGTAGCACTTCAAGTCTCGTGGAAAATATGAATTAGCCAAATAGTGTGTTAAAGTAACTGGTAGATTTCAGGGGAAAAATTAATTTAATCCCTACTTAACTAAAACCTCACACCAAAATGAAATCTAAGTGGATCAAAAACTTAAATGTAAAAAAATTAAAATTATAAGAATACTGTAAGAAAATACAAAAGAATATTTATGAAAAATCTTGAAGTAGGAAAGACTTTTCTAAGTGTGATCCATTCCAGAAACTGTAAAAGAAAATATTGATAAACTTATTACATACAAAACCAAAAATTCCTGCACAGCAAAACAGAAACCAAACCAAACCAAAACAACCCAAAAAAACTCCCCCCAAATCCCATTAAAACATTAAAAGATAAATGTCAATCTGGGAAAAGAATCTTAAAATTCATATCATAAACAAGAAAAGAAAAACCAACAATTGTCTTGAGAAGTGGGCATAGTATGAGAACTCACAATTCACAGACAAGGAAATACCAATGGTTCTTAACATGTGAAAATATATAAAAAGACTTTTGACTTGAGTCACAGTAAAAGAAATGCAACTTAAGACTCCAGTAAGATGGATTCTTTACCTACCTGCTTTGTAAGCAACACAAATCTCTAACACACTATTAACAAGGGTATGGAGACAACTTTTTTTACTATATATATTACTGGTAAAAACATATTTTGATGGAACCTGAAGGTGACTATGTATAGGTAAATGCTATTTTTCAAATAAATCTCACAATTTCATTTACATAACAGAAGTGAATTTTTTGTAAATGAAATAGTCCAGTGCAGGATTTCCTAGTAGTGGGAGCAGGTGATGGGAAGGGAAGGTGTAGGGATATAGAGATCTGATCACTGAACTAACTTATTCAGGGACCTAGGTTGATGGTAATTCAGTCCTCTCCAACAGGTAGTTTTCAAAGTTGCTCTGAGTAACAACATTCATCAACAAAGGTGGAAAGAACTTGAGAGAACTGTACATGGTAAATATCTTAGCTTGAGATGCTTTAACAAAACACTGTAGACGGTGCGTTAAACAAAAGAATTTTGTTTTTTCCCCTCAGAGTTCCAGAAGCTGGATGTCTGAGATCAGGGTGCCAGGACGGTCATGTTCTGGTGAGAGTCCTCTTCTGGGTTGCAGATGGCTAAATTCTTGTGTGGCAGAAAGAGAGCTAACTAACTCTTCTGCCTCTTCTTTTATGGGCATTAATCCCATTCACGAGGGCTCCACTTTCAATGACCTAATCATCTCCCAAAGCTCCACCTCCAAATACCACTGCACCTGAGATTAGGGTTTCAACATGTGAATTTTGTGTATTTACAAACATTCAGTTTTTGTGTTTTTTTTTCTAAATTTTTAGTACTTTAATTGGAATGTACCAAATATCCTTCCAAACTGCAATTTAAATGGTGTATGCAAGTGTTATAATCTCTTTGAATACACTTTTTAAAAATTGAGGTAACAGTTGCCTATATATAACATTATATCAGTTTCAGGTATATGATACCAGGACGGGATATTTGTATACACTGTATACCGACCCTCACCGTACAAAATTACAAATTTTCTTTGCGTGTGATGAGAACTTTTAAGACTTATTCTCTTACCTACTTTCATATATGCCATGTAATATCATTAACTATAGTCACCATGGTGTATATTATATCCCTATGTCTTATTTATTGTATAACTGGAAATTTGTGCTTCTTGACCCTTTTTACCCATTTTGCCCACCCACAAAGGCCTCCCTGGTGGCAACCAAACCACCAATCTATTCTTTTTACCTATGAGTTTCATTTTATTTTTTCGTTTTTTAGATTCTATATATAAGTGACATCATATAGTCAGTATATGTGTTTCTCTGTATAAATTATTTCATTTAGCATAACACCCTCCAGGTACATCCATGTTGTCACAAATGGCAGGCTTTAATTTTTTTTTTTATAGCTGAGTAGCATATCTATGTACACACATATATATCTCAAATCTTCTTTATTGATTCATCCATTTATCCATCTATTTCCATATTCTTATAAATAATGCCACTATAAACATGGGGTGCATATTTTTTCAAATTAATGTTACCATTTTCTTCAGACAAATACCCAGAAGTGGACTTGCTGGATCATATGATAGTTCTATTTTTAAGTTTTTGAGGAACCTCCATAGTGCTTTCCATAGCAGCTGCACCAATTTGCATTCCTACCAACAGTGCACAAGGGTTTCCTTTTCTCCACATCCTTTTCCAAACATGCTCACCAACACTTTCACAACAGGAAGTTTTAATGGGGCAGTTATAGGAAAGCAGTAAAATTCATTTGGAGAATAATATGCTGCAGTTAAAACTTACATGCCCTGTGATGCATGCCCTTTGAGGAATTTATACTACAGATATACATATACCTATATCCAAAATGAGGTTTATACAAATATGTTCACTCCAATATTGTTTTTAGTAGCAAAAACATTAAACAACCCAAATATCCATAATAGGTATTTTGTTAAATACATTATTGTATGTGGATGCAATGGCTATTATAAAAAGAATTATAAAGTCACTATATTATTATATTTTTATATGTATAATATAAAATATATGTTTATATATTATAAATACATGAATTATTACTTGTAACAAGAAAGCTCTATATATGTACTTATATGAAATAATCTTGAAGAAATATTTTTGGATGAAAAAACAACATGTAGAACAGTATGGGTTATATACCAACATTTACATGAGAAAAGAAAATCTTTAGTATACACCTTATACACTTGTATATGCATCCTTCTGCCTCTGGATGGATATACGAGAAACTGGTACTAACAGTTGCCTCTGCAGTGGGGGCCTTGAAGGCAAGGCACAAAGACGGGAAAAAAATCTTTCATTGTACAGCTTTTTGTAGCTTTGAAAAAAAAATTGTTTTTACTAAGTACAGCTTAGTCAAAACATAAAATATTTAAAAAACAAACCAAAAGAGAAGAATAATATGGAAGATGCTGGAAATTAGGCAGGAACACAGTGATGAGAAATAGAAAGAGGATAGACATAGTTTTAAACTTGAGATATTTTATTGTTTATTTATTTATTTATTTTTAGAAAAATTTTTAAAAAGATTTATTTATTTGGCAGAGAGTCAGTGAGGGGAGAGAACACAATTAGGGGGAGGGCACACAAGCAGGGGGAGTGGGGTAGGGAGAAGTAGGCTTCCTGATACAATACACAGGGAGCCCAAAGTGGGGCTCGATATGGGTCTAGATCCCAGGACCCCGAGATCATGACCTGAGCTGAAGGTAGACGCTTAATGACTGAGCCACCCAGGCGCCCCAAACTTGAGATATTTTAAAGACCTCTATGTGGGATAAAACTTCAAGTAACTACTAACAGAATAGATAGAAATATGTAAAATTCTGAAATAAAGTAGGGGTAAAGAAAAGTTAATTACTTTAGCAGAAGGCAAAAAGGAAGAAACAAATGAAAAAACACAAAAGGGAATATGTACGAATAATTCAAATATGTCAGAAATTGCAATGAATAGGAGCTGATCAAACTCACAAGTAAAAGAAAACTTCGAATAGGCCCTTCTAGATTGTCCAGCCTACCAACCAGCAGAGATGTGAGGAAAGCCCTTAGACCATTCTGTCCCCAACCTGGCTCACACCAGAAGAGACTATCCGGTTAACCCACAGAATCATAACAATCATAAATGTTATACCACTATATTTTATAGTAAAAGCTATTTGAGAGAGTTGGGATTTTAAAAAATAATAATAAAGTATCTCAACAATCTTAAGCTATTAAATTTAAAAACCTTAATATAATCTTCCAGAAAAAGATTAATTTCAAAAATAGATTTGAAAAGAAAGAAAATATGAACCTAAACCATGAATCAAAATACACCCTAATTTAAAGCACTAGGTTTAGAGTTTATATGAGACTTAAAGAAAACAAAAAACTTCAAATGACAGTTAATTTCTAGAGAATACAAAAGGAGGAAAAAGGCACCACTGGTATAACTTTGATACAATATTACACAAGAACAGAATGGAGAAATGAAAATGAAAGGTCAGTCTTGGGATAAACACAGATGAAAAGCCCCAAATATGTTAGCAAATACACTATGTTATAAGTCAATTATATCACAATAAAAGTGGAAAAAATGTTAGCAAATAAAATCTGGCAGATACGCCTTCATATACAGAAAACACATATGTATATACGTATATTTACAAATACATCATGATCTGCAGGTTTTAGAGCAGAAATGCAAAGCACATTCAACAATGAAAAAATCTTTTTTTTTTAAAGATTTTATTTATTTATTTGACAGAGAAAGATATCACAAGTAGGCGGAGAGGCAGGCAGAGACAGAGGAGGAGGAAGCAGGCTCCCTGCTGAGCAGAGAGCCCGATTTGGGGCTCTATCCTGGGAACCTGGGATCATGACCTGAGCCAAAGGCAGAGGCTTTAACCCACTGAGCCACCCAGGCGCCCCAACAATGAAAAAATCTTTCATCTAATTACCTTATTGTATTCCTTAAAAGATTTAAAAAGAAAGGCCATTTTCATCTCATTAGGTACAAGCAAATATGGAAAATACTTAGATGACTATGAAATGAAAAAATTTCCTCCTTCACTGTGCAGCTTTTTGATTTTTAGCTGTCAGCTTGATTTCTTTCTTTCTTTTTTTTTTTTTTTTAAAGATTTTATTTATTTATCAGAGAGAGAGAAGGGGAGAGAGCAAGCACAGGCAGACAGAATGGCAGGCAGAGGCAGAGGGAGAAGCAGGCTCCCCGCTGAGCAAGGAGCCCGACGTGGGACTCAATCCCAGGACACTGGGATCATGACCTGAGCCGAAGGCAGCTGCTTAACCAACTGAGCCACCCAGGTGTCCCTGTCAGCTTGATTTCTGCCTTTGCTTTTTCTCTTCTATCACTGGGGCTGGAAGACTGACAATTATATTTCTCCTGCTCCCTTGCTGTGGTTCAAATAAGTTCTGCCAAGGGGAGACAACGGTGATGATTTGAAAGGTGGCAGAGGGAAAGAAGCCATTTGTTTCCTTCTGCTCCTGGCCCAGCAGCAGGAGCAGCTTCATCAGCTGTGCCCCAGCTGCCCAGAAATACAGTATGCCTGGGCTCTAAGAGCCACTTTCAAAAGATCTTTTTGCAATTTGGTCTTTTCATCAATTTTGTAAGTAATTCTCTGTGTTAACTACCCTTTGACATTCCTAAAATGGTTTGTTTTTCAAACTGGTTAATAACTGATAAAGACTGCAATGAACATCATTAATTGTGGTGAAACATTAAAAGACTTTCCTATGGAGTCAAGAATAGGACAAAGATGCCTGCCTTTACTGCTTTCCAAGGAATATTGTACTAGAAGCCTTAGTCTGAGCAACAGGATAATTAAAAGGAAATGAATTATAAGGAATTAAAAGAAAGCAAGAGAACTGCCAATACAAAAAATAGGATGTTTGGCAACACTTCTTGGTGTTATAGTAAACCAAAATCAATTGCATGCTATAAATGCTATCTAAAGGATTTTTCAGAGTGGGCTCTGTGTCTTTGCATAGGGGAAACTGATCTTAAAGGATCAGGGCACTGCCCTTATGACCTCATTCAATCTCAATTACTTCCTTTGAGTGCCCTTTCCAAATATAGTCCCACTGCAGGGGTTAAGGCCTCAATGTGAATTGGTTGGGTGGGGGTGGGGAGGACTCCACATTCAGTCCATAACGAAATGCATGCCTTGAAAAAAGGTGAGAATCAAGGCTGCTTGTGTTTGTACTCCAGAGAAACTGAGGTATTCTTAATTGCTTTTAGAGTTAAATGTCTTTTATTAAAGAGAATAGAACCTTTGAGTAACTCAGATAAAGGGCATAAGTCTCACAGAAACCAGAGACCAAAGCCAAAATTCCAGTGGATTTCATGGGAACTAGAAAGCCACCAGGGACCAAGGCTGTTCTCTGTTTATAGTCTATGGGGCAGGTTCTTTATATGGTGCTGTATATTGGGTAGACAATGAAAGACAAGTCTCACACAGTTACTAAGCATGAAGTTAGCAGTGCACCTCTAACAAATATTCTATTCATTCATGCAGTTACTATATACATCCATACATTCACTTTATAATTAGCAAGAAAACTTGCCAATGGAGATTGAAATATAAAAGTCCAAAATAAAATTAAATTGTATAAATTAATGCTTAATTTAGTTTTATAAAACAACTGTACCCAACCTGACATTGAGTCATGAGTTACCAGAGAAGTTATATTTCATGCCTCTAATGTTCTACTTCTTTATAAGACCACATCTTGTAAAGGGATATTCTTCATTATCATTATTTTAAAAAAAATTTACTTCCAGTGCAGTTGATATACAGTGCAGTATTTGTCTCAAGTGTACAATATAGGGATTCAACCATTCCATATACTGAGTACTGTCCTACAGTACTCATCAAGATAAGTGTACTCTTTTTTTAAAAAAAATTATTTATTTATTTGACAGAGAGAGAGATCACAAGTAGGCAGAGAGGCAGAGAGAGAGAGAGAGAGAGAAGAGGAAGCCAGGCTCCCTGCTGAGCAGAGAGCCCGATGGAGGACTCGATCCCAGGACTCTGAGATCATGACCTGAGCCGAAGGCAGCGGCTTAACCCACTGAGCCACCCAGGCGCCCCAAGATAAGTGTACTCTTAACCCCCATCGCCTATCTCACCCATCCCCTACCCACCTTCCTCTGGTAATTGTCTGTTCTCTATAGTCAAGACTCTGTTTGTTTAGTTTGTTTCTTTTTCTCCTCCCCTTTTGTTCACTTATTTTGTTTCCCAAATTCCATATATGAGTGAAATCATATGGTATTTGTCTTTCCCTGACTGGCTTATTTCGCTTAGCAGAGGGGACACCACAGCTCTACTCTAAACTGCCACTCTGTGCTCCAACCAAGCAAGTGTTCACCCAGGAGCCACTGTTTGACACTCTAGGCCCATCATGCCTGTCACCTGGGTTCCTGTTCCCATTCTCTCAGGCTGCTGCTTATGCTGCTGCTGCTGCCCTCTATGCCCTTATTGGCATGAGCTGGTGCTGCCCCAGATGCCGTCACTCTACCTGGATACTACTCCTCAGTGCTGCGCCGCCCTGCCTTGCTCCACTGTTGGACCTTGTGCTTTAGCTCCTGCTTCTACCACGGTTATCCTGTGTGGTCAGGCAGCACACTTCACTGTGACCGTAGCTTTGCTCCAAGCTGCTAGTGCTCCTCTTTTGTTTCTAAAACATGTAGGCAAACCGTTTCCTCTTCCCTGTTCTCTGTCCTACAGAATCCTGTATCAGAATTGCTTGGGGTCTAAGGTGTTAGGAAGTTTCAGGAGCCTTTACTATTATCCACACACTTCCCTGCCCTTACGCATCCTCCACTCTGGTGATTAGGATGCTGATAGAACTTACGGGGAGGTTGCCTCTGAGGTGCTGTCCCCAGAAATCCTCTTAAAATTGCAGACCTTATTACTTAGTTTAGTTTATCATGCAAGGCTTCCTTCCTTGAGATTGTACCGTACTTCTTCCCGGAGCTGCATAATCCACTTTTCTTTTATCCAGTTTTGCACTCAATTTGAATTCCTATCATGAACACAGTTCACATACTTGTCCTAAAAGATGCATTAACTTGTGGCTTAATCGGTGAACATGAACAGATCCAGTGGTAGCTGTGGGCCTCACCCCACACTAAAATACAGAGGACAGTCATTCATTCCACTGCAGGATTTAAAGATTCTCATTTGGTTTTATCAGAGAGAAATAACTTTTCTAGAACATCAACTGTTCATCAAATATATATATATATATATATATATATATATATATATAGCACAGATGCTTCTAGGACAGTGGAATAAAACACGGAATTTTACCCTCAAGCAGCTAACATTTTAGTGAGAATAGAGATAATAAATAACAAATATAGTAAGTAAATCATCTATTAGCCGGTGATGACTACAGAAAAAAGGGAAGAGTAGAAGAGGATAATCAGAAATGCCATGGTGTATGTCTTCCCCCTGGTGAGCGTGTGCATGCATGCACGGCACGGGCGCAGCTGTAGTAGGAAACCAGATGGTTTGAGCAAGGTTCATTGAGAAAGGTCGCTCACTGAGGGAGGACATGGAGGAAGGGAGGGAGTTAGCTAAGGAAAAGAATATTCAGGCAGAGGGCACAACCAGAGGAAGAGTGTGCCTGGGGTAAGGGAGTAACAGCAGAGAGGCCAGTGAGTGAAGGGGAGAGTAGAAAGTGACAAAAAGTCAGGCAGATAATGGGATGGATGCTAGATTAAGTAGGACCCTCAGCCTATTGTAAGAGTTTTGCTTTTGCTCCACGTAAAATGGGAAGTTACTGGAGGATTTTGAGCAAATGATATAGTCTGTCTTACTTTTTTAAAGCTCATTCTGGGGACACCTGGGTGGCTCAGTCAGTTAAGCACCTGCCTCTGGGTCAGGTCAAGATCCTGGGAGTTCTGGGATGGAGACCTACATCAGGCTCCCTGCTCAGCGAAAAGCCTGCTTCTCCCTCTCTCTCTGCCTGCCACTCCCCCTGTGTGTGCCTCCCACCTCAACAAATAAATAAATAAAATCTTTTTTTTTTTTTTTAAGTAAACTTTAAAAGAGAAGGCTTTTAAAGCCCATTCTGCCTACTAACATGAGGTTTAGGTTAGAGGAAGAGAGAGTTCTGGGTTAGTTCGGGTGAGAGAAGATGGTGACTTAATCAGAATAGTAACCAAGGAGATGGTGAGTAGTTTGATTCTGGTAATATCTGATGGGAAAGTCAAATAGGAATTCCTGACAGTCAAAGAGCTAACACTAAGATTGTTGACCTCAGCAGGTGGAAGGCCAGAGTTGTCCAGGATGCTAAGATGCCAGGCTGGAGAAGGCTGCGGCTGGGCCAGGTTTGAGGTATAAGATCTGGAGCTCTGTTTGAGACCTGTCAAGTTTGAGATTCCTATTAGATATTCAAACTGGAGATTCTGAATAGGCAGTTGGGTATGTAAGTAGGATCCAAGAGAAAGATCTAAGCTGAAGAATACCTTTGGGAGTTGTCAGATTAGAGGTGACATTTATAGCCCAGAGAACAGATGAGATCATTAAGGGAGTGAATGTGGACACAGAAGAAGTGGGGCCCAGGACTGATCCTAAGACCCTCAACACTAAGACGTTAGAGAAAGGAGAGACCAGGGGGACCAGAGGCTGAGAAGAAACAGCTAGGGAAGTAGGGGGAAAACCAAGAGTATGGGATCGTGGAAGTCCAGTGAAGAAAGTACATCAAGGAGGAGGGAGCAATCAGTGTCATAAATGCTGCTGCTAGGTTAAGATGAAGACTGAGAACTGATGATTGGAATGATCCAATGAAGTCTCTGGATGACCTTACCACAAACAGATTTGGTGGAGTAGTATAGGCAAAAGCCTCGCTGGAGTATATTCAAGAGTGTGGGAAGGGAAACATTGGAGAACGAGTTTAGAGTTGGCCATTAAGAAATTAAGAAATTAAAGTGTAGGGGCGCCTGGGTGGCTCAGTGAGTTGAAACCTTTGCCTTCTGCTCAGGTCATGATCCCAGGGTCCTGGGATCGAGCCCTGCATCAGGTTCTCTGCTCAGCAGGGAGCCTGATTCCTCCTTTCTCTCTGCCTGCCTTTCTGCCTACTTGTGATCTCTGTCTGTCAAATAAATAAATAAAATCTTAAAAAAAAAAAGAAATTAAAGTGTAAGAATGTGCAGTATATGGAGGGGAACGTAGGTCAAAAGAAGCCTTCTGCTCATTTTATTGAGGGTGATAGAAACAATGGCATGTTTGTAGACTGATGGAAATGTTTTCGTGGAGAGGGAAGGATTGCTAACCTGAGCCAAGGAGCAGGAACAACTGCAGCAATAGCCACTACTGGGTGAGAAGGGATAAGATCTAGTGCATATGTTGAAGGACTTCCTTTAACATCTTTTAACATCTTTAACATCCTTTAACATCTTTAACAGAACAAGATGAGGGTGCCTGGGTGGCTCAGAGGGTTAAGCCTCTGCCTTCAGCTCAGGTCATGGTCCCAGGGTCCTGGGATCAAGCCCCGCATCAGGCTCTCTGCTCAGTAAGGAGCCTGCTTCTCCTTCTCTCTGCCTGCTACTCTGCCTATTTGTGATCTATCTCTCTGTCAAATAAATAAATAAAATCTTTTAAAAAATTTTATAAAAAAAAAACAAACAGAACAAGATGAGTTCATCTACAGTAACAAGCCATTTAGGGGAGTCTTTGTTTTATGTAGAAAAGTGCATGTTTTTATACGATTAAAAGTATTAATCATAAGAAAGCAGAATGTTTGTCAGATTAATGGAAGGTAACCTTTCCAAGTTGATAGTTGTGTCCCCAGACATCCTCCTGCCAGTATGTATCCTGCAGACAAATGTCCAATCCCAAAGAGGAGTCCTTGCTCCAGACATATTTGGGGTAAGTCAAAGAAGGCGAAGGACCATCTTTCTGATGGTCACTGGCATTCAGTTCTCAGTTGAAGATGCTCCAGATTAGATTAAAACATCAGGGGGAAAGAAAAAAATCACATTTTACAGTCAATTGAGTTCCATTTAGTGCTAGAAAGGAAGAAGAAAAAAACAACTTTCTATTTTAAGTAAATGGATAGGGTGACAATGAGTCAAGTAAATTAGCTAAGAAATAGTGCTAGGAAGAAGGAGAGAAAATAATATGCTATTTTTAAAACAATGGATGGGGTGACAATGATTTAATTACCTTAGCTCAGAAATTAGTCAGCAGTTATGGTACCTTTTAGAGGGGAGAGGTCTGGACACTTGAATTTTGGACAAATCTGGAAGCTTGGCAGAAAGCAGAGTAAGAAGAAATGATGTGATAAATGGCAAAAAATTATATTGTCATCTGTATCTGTCTTTCTGAGGGAATCACTGGGAATGGCATGGAAAAGTTCAGGGTGCTGTGTCCCACATTCATGTCCTCCTGTGTCCATGCCAGCCCACATATCACTCTGCTAAAGAAGCCTTCTGAGATAAAACCAATGGACAAGAAGCAGACAGTGTGTCATTTCAGGCTAAAATAGAATTGGAAGGCATTCATCTGCAATAGATACAAAGTAGAAATGCAAAGGCAAGTTCAGTGACGTGTGGTTCTTCATCCTAAAACCAAGGTTTCATTTAGCAATAGCTCTGGTTTCTTTTGATTCAGTGTCATTATCAAATAATGTAAATAATAAGTGACATATTAAGAATTTACAATGTGTTAGGCACTGTTCTAAGTAGTTAAAATTTATTAATTAGTCTCAAGAAGGGACTATTATTTTCCCTTTACAGATGAGGAAACTGAGACACAGGAAAGGTTAGAAAACCTGAACCTTCACACAAAGCTAGTGGCAAAGCTTGTATTCTTGCCTACTCTGGAATACTCTGTCTCAGGACTTTTGGATTGCTAAGTACGTTTTATTGTATTTGTGTTTGTGAAAAATCTGTTTTACCTTTGCATTATGAGATTCCATCCCAACACTGAAAACTGAGGGGCACCTGGGTGGCTCAGTTGGTTGGTCGGAGTCTTGGTTTTTGCTGGGCTCGTAATCTCAGGGTCCTAGGATAGAGCCCTGTGTCAGGCTCCATGTTTAGTTGGCTTGAGATTCTCTCTCTCCCTCTGCCCATCCCCACCACTCACACGTGCCCTCTCTCTCTTTCTAAAAAATGGATAGATACATCTTAAAATAATAATAATAATAATAATAATAATAAAATAAATAAGGAGTGCCTGGGTGGCTCAGTTGGTTAAGCGTTCGACTCTTGGTTTCGGCTTGGGTAGTGATCTTGGGGTCCTGAGATCAAGCCCTGCCCTGTCAGGCTCCCTACTGGCATGAATCAGCTTGTCCCTCTCCCTCTCTTCCTCCCCATCTCCCACCCTCTTTCTCTCATAAATAAATTAAATCTTTAAAAAAAGAGAATTTAAAAAAAGAAAACTGAGCAGAACTTTCTGGTCTTCACAGAGGTATTAATGTAGAAAAATTTAGCTACTCTTTCTTTTGAATTCAAACAATTTCCAGGAGCATTCATCCATGTGAACATTATGTAATGATGAATCAGAGTTATCTGAAAAGTTTGGGGAGTGACATATTATTCCTATTGCTAATTGCTTTATCACTAAAATTATAACTTTACACAATGTTTATTGTGAATGTTCTTCAGGTAGAGTTGTTATTTAAATGATTTCTGACTTTATGTATACATGTGAATTGATAACTTGCCATGTTCTTTTCAATACCAATATTTAACAACTAATAAAATGTTAAAATTACCCAATTCACCTATAGAAAAGAGCTGACAGGAAGTATGAAAAAAGAAGGCTGCAAACAGAGAAAAAAACTGTGAGAGAAAAATTTATTTGTATAAGTTAGCAGAACCATTTTTCTCTTTACTTAAGAAATTGTAAAGGAGGAAAAATAAAACAAAGAAATCTCAAGATAGTCTTGTTAGGCATAAAGCTTCTCCATCCTGTAATAAAAGTAGTCCATGAGAGCTCTTTTCCATCCTCTGGAAAACCAGAGTGGGTATTCTGGGGTTGCTTGCTTTATCAGCCCCTTTACCCCGCCCACCACCCACCTTCTTTTTTTCCTCAATGATAGTGTGCTCACGCAAGAGAATTACATTGTGGCACCTTGATAGAATATCCTAGATATATAACATTACATTTTAAACACTGAGGGTGGAGTCAAATTTCTTCTATGGTATTTTGGCTACTATCTACCTAGTGCTATGCTTTGCTTAGTGGAGGGTGTTAATAAATATTGATTTAGAGTTGGGTGTGATGGTTAATTTTATGTGTCACCTTCACTGGGCTAAAGGATGTTGGTAAAACATTATTTCTGGAAAACTAGTAAATCTCAGCTTGTAAAACATTATTTCTGTAAGGAGGTCTCTGGAAGATTAGGATTTAAACAAAAAACTGAGTAAAGATCTCCCTTACCAATGGGGTTAGGCGTCATCTAATCCACTGAGGGCCTGAAGAGAACAAAACAGTTGATGAAGAGCAAATTTCATTCTTTCTTTTTTGAGTTGAGACATCTACCTTCACCTGTTCTCAGACATTGGCACTCCTGGTCCTTGGGCTTTCAAACTCAGATCAGGACTGACACCACTGGGCTCCCCAAACCCCATCCCTTTTCCCAGGTCTTTGGATTGGGCTGAATTATACCTGTGGCCTTCCTGATTCTCCAGTTTGGAGATAGAAGATGGTGGCTGGCCTCCGTGACAGTGTGAAACAATTCCTATCATAAATATAAGTATTTACATATATTGGTTCTGTTTCTCTGGAAAACCCTAACTAATAGGTGGGGTGATAGAACGAATGAACAGACATTCAGTCTCAGGTGAGGTACTCTACTCTTGGAAATATTTTGGCCTTGGAGACACACAAACAAGTGTATTGCTTGGGAGATTAGAGTCAAATATACAAAGGCACTGATAACGTAGAACTGTGCCCTAGTAATTAGGCCTTAGCACATGCTTCACAAAAATACCACTTGACAAATGGCTCGTCCTGAGCAAAATTCCAGTAATAGATCTGCCCTGATTTGTTTTGTGATCTTAAATAATTTATTACCTTCTGTCATCCTACGTCATTTTCTACATCTATAATAGGATATTCTATCAAGGTGCCACAAAAGCACATTAGTTAAATGTGCTGTCGCAAATGGAATTGGGTGTTATGTGCTGCCTGCTTGGAAATATTTTCTGAGAAACAAGTCAAAAGTATTTTTAAAATAGGGTTATTCCTAAAACATAATTAAGTGCAGGTGCAGGTGTACGAGCAGAACATTATGTGCTGACAGCTTATTCTTAAGAAAATTCGATACTTCTATTTCCTGTATCAACCATTACTCAGCCATACTGATATAAAATATAGAGGCATTAGAGTGATCATAAGCAGATATAATCAAAACCTTATTCCAATAGATACCTACATTACAGTTACTGTGGCAACCCACAAGTTTTTTCTCCTGCGTTGTGTATCAAAGCCACATGATGCTTCAGCAAATGATGATTAAGCAGCCCAGGTTCCAAGTACAAAAGTTAATGACCCATCTTAATGAACTGCGTTTTTAGTCTTACGTGTTCAGTATTGTGGAGGGAAGTAATAAAGTTCTACAGTTCCTGGAAAAAATGGCCAGCATATTATTTTTAGTGTAAATAGTCAGAATTGAGGTATATTCACAATAAGCAACAAATGTGGGCTTATATATAAGCTGCTATGAGGGAGCTTCCTAGTGCCAGATGTTATTAAATGGTAACTGATAATTTTTGAATCTCACTTACTGGTTTAATTTACACAGTTATAAGTAACAAAAGTGTTTTTTGTTTTTCAAATATGTGTTGTGTTCAAGTCACTATGCCAAGATCACAGACAGGCACTAACAATCTAATGTAAACTGCACTTTTTTTTAACTTTCTTTCTTCTTCCTCCTCCTCCTCTTCTTCTTCTTCTTCTTTCTTTCTTTCTTTCTTTCTTTCTTCTTCTTCTTCTTCTTCTTCTTCTTCTTCTTCCTCTTCTTCTTCTTTTTTTAAAAGATTTTATGTATTTATGACAGAGAGGGATAGTGAGAGAGGGAACACAAGCATGGGGGAGCTGGAGAGGAAGAAGCAGGCTTCCCGCTGAGCAGGGAGCCTGATACCGGGCTCAATCCCAAACGTTGGGATCATGACCTGAGCCGAAGGCAGACACTTAACTACTGAGACACCCAGGGTCCCCTGACCTTTCTTTTCAAATCAAAATCTTCACTGTTAGCATAATATATATAGGGACCAATGTGCAATTCCCACTTCAATCAAAGTACAGAGCATTAGTAATACCCTAATAATCTGTTTCCAGTTTGGGCTATTAGTGATCATTTTTGTGTATCTTTGGTAAACATAGGTCTGTAACTCAGAAGGCAAGTGCTGGGTCACAGGATATGCAAATGTCCAGCCTTAGTAAATACAGCCAAACAGGATTCCAAAGTTGGACCAATTTGCATTCCTATCAGCAACATATGCTCCACATCCTTGTCAACTCTTTTTCTTCTCTGTCATTTACATTGCAGTCATTCTGGCAGGCATGTAGTGATATTGCCTTCCACTTATAGTAATATAGTCAAATACCCTTATCACAGGTTCATTGACTAAAAAAATCCCATTTTGGAGATGTCTACTAAAGTCTTAGGCCCATTTTTCTAATGTTAGTCTTTTGTATACTGATTTGGAAAAATTCTTCACATATTTCTGGATATGAATCAGATACATGTATTGCAAATATCTTCTTCCACTCTGTATACTGCCTATTCATGTTCTTAATGTGTCCTTGGCAAAGATGTTCTTAAGTTTAGTGTAGCCCAACTGATCATTTTTTCCCCTTAAGATTAATTATTTTTTGTGTCCAAGAAATTTTTGCCTACCCCCAAATCATAAAGATATTCTCCAACTTTTCCTTTAAAAACTTTGTTTTCTCTTTCATATTTAAATCTGCACAATATTCAGAATGGATTTCTTAGTGTGGTGTGAGATATGGCCCAATAACTTTTTTTCATATTAATATTCTATTCACCCACTACCATTTACCGAAAAGGACATATTTTCTAAATCATGCTTCTGAGACAAGCCTGTATGAGAAGGCACATTCAGAAAACATAGGTCTTTAAAAGCAGAACTGTATATAATCATATGACTAATTTGGAATGCTGTAGACTGCCAATACAGATGTGAGAAAATTAATTTATCCTTAGACTAGAGTTGGCAAACTTTTTATGTAAAGAAGGAGATAGTAGGGTACTTAGCTGGCTCAGTCAGTTCAGCATCAACTCTTGATCTCGGGGTCATGAGCTCTAGCCTGTTGAGTGTGGAGCTCACCTAAAAAAAAAAGAATGAGATAGTAAATATTTTAGGCTTTGTGCTTCATATAATTTCTGTCCTAACTACTCTGTATTTTACAGTGTGCTACTATAGCAAAAGGAATAGGTATAGACAACATGTAAATAAATGGGCATGGTAGTATTCCAATAAATTTACTTACAAAACCAGGTACAGGGCTGGATTTGGCCTAACGGCCATGGTTTGCCAACTCCTGCAAAATTTTACAAAAATTTCATAAAAAATTTACAAAGTAATTATGTATTTCTCTATTTCTTGTATCAGTGAAAACCATATATAGGAATAGGCCTTTGGCAGACAGATGGTCTGATCATGCTTAGGAATTGTTCGTAAGAGTTGATATTGATTCATCCAGTCTAAGCTACCTTAGCTGTTTCATGAGTATTTAAGGTAAGACTGAGTTAATCAATATCAATTTTTCCAGTAAATAATCCCTAGGCAATCATTTGGTGAGAATTTTCAGAATGGTTTGGAAAAAAGGATTATGTGGTATAAAGTTCCCTGAGAGGAGAGGAAATGGAATTCTTGAGGACCTGACCGGATCATCTTCCCAAGTCAGGTCACTTCACTGGCAGCTTGATATCTCTATGGGGACCTGAAGATCAGGGAGGTTTGCACCTACTATTGGAAACACCGCTGTGATCCCTGTTTTAGTGCAAATGAACTGTGTCACTTACCTAAATGAGACAGTAGTATCCTCACCCTGTGTCTATAGTCTGTTTCTGTCAATCACTTCTAAAACTCCTACACTCCTGGTTATAGAAAATAAACTTCATTGTAAGTGAATATCAGAAATTGGTTTAAGCCACACGCCAATCACAAATCAAGAAAAAAACATCTTGGGCGCCTGGGTGGCTCAGTGGGTTAAGCCGCTGCCTTCGGCTCAGGTCACGATCTCAGGGTCCTGGGATCGAGTCCTGCATCGGGCTCTCTGCTCAGCAGGGAGCCTGCTTCCCTCTCTCTCTCTCTGCCTGCCTCTCCATCTACTTGTGGTTTCTCTCTGTCAAATAAATAAATAAAATCTTTAAAAAAAGAAAGAAAGAAAGAAAAAAACATCTTTAGTCCAAGTGGTTTAAACATTTACATTTTTCCCTTGTGAAAAATGGTCTTTTTGTACCTCTTGATATTTTATTACCAGGTTAATTAACATTGTCAGTTTTATATGGGTCTAAATAGAAAAGAAAAGCTGTCAATGCATTTTGCTGAGGTATTTAAGCTTCAACCTCCCTTGTCAAATTTCCATTCACAATTTGTGTGTTTTAATGAACCATTATCATTTTTAAATAATAGTTTAAAGCATCATATAAGAATCAGTGAAAAGTGAATAAAATTTATTTAGGTAGCTATTTAGTCAAATCACAGGATTTTAGACATAACAGCAGTGGACAAGTTAGCTGCCACAGAGCATTATCTTTAAAGTTTTCTGGAAACTTCTCTCCTCACTAGGTTCCTCACCCAGATGCAGTTGTTTCAATCAGAGGTTGTTCCCTTCATACGCATATGACAAACAAGCACTGTTCTCAGACGATCTGGAACTGAGACCAAGGGATTTTAGCCTGGGTGTGGCTGCTGTCTTGAATATAGGAAATGAAAACTCAAGAGTGGCTGTTTGTGTTATTTTCCTCACGTGAACTAAAAATCAGAGTGAGCCCCACTGCATTACTAGTGAAGAACGGATCAAGTGCAGAGGTTGGGGTGAGGGTGTCCCTGGATAGCCTATAGCACTCCAGACTGTTACTGAAACTCAGCTTCAGCACAGCTTCTGTGAGATGGACATTTATTCTTTACACCAATCCCCTTCTCTTTCTTTCTCTCAAACTAGGTAAAGAGGGTTTCCGTTAGTCACAACTGAAATATTTCTAACTAATACATCATCTAGGCTACACTTTTCATGGTATAGGAAAAGAAACACAAGTCCAGGGATGATAAAGGATTTTCTTAAAGACCTCATTTTCAGTGACAGAGCTCTAACTAGAACACAGTCTCCTCCCTTTTTGCCTTTTTTTTTTTTTTTTGTCCAGTGAATCTAGATATTTATTGGATGAATGAATCAGTGACTCCATGAATGAATTCACCTTGAATCTCAGCTTGTAACTAGTTTTTTCTAATGGGTTTGCTCTCTCCTTTTGGTCTAAATATGTGACAAACTCTCTCTGGGGCACTTAATTCCCAGAAGGGAAAATGTTCAGCTTTAGAATTGTGCTTTTCCAGCTCAAACAGTTTGAGCTAATTATGGAAAGGCCTTATTTGGTATAGCAGATTCTGTGCATGGCTCAGAGGTCGCCTTCAGAAGGAGGCATTCATATCACTAGCTCCTGGAAGTGTTGGCTGCTGAAGGTTCACAACTGTTGCCCTTTTTAGTTGTACCACTGCCCTTTTTAATTGCCTCAGTGAGGCTATGCCTCTTCCCTGGGGTCTGCCTGTCCTCCATAATTGCTGATGCCAGGAAACATCAGTCCGGTCCGCTTGTCTCACTTCAGCACAATTCTGAAGGCCATTTCATTTCCAGGCTGCCTTTGCAGCTATGTGGCAGTTCAAAAACTCCCTCTGCCTAACCTTCCTTACTCCTTCATAGGGGTTATTCCTGAGCACACTCCTTAATTTAAATCTCCTGCATGCACAAAGTCTATTTCTCTGGGAATCTTATCCAAGACAGTAGAACTTTCACTCTGTTACCAGAATAAAAGATAAGAGGAGCAAAAAAAGCTACAAAAAGCAGTATCAGAAAGCTTAAGATTCCCCAAAGTTCTGTCTCACAAACAAAACTCCATTCTTTTCATTCTAATTGATATTTTAAAATAGTGTTTGTTGTGTTTTTTAATAAATTTTTTAATATAATATTTATTTTTGGGGCACCTGGGTGGCTCAGTGGGTTAAGCCTCTGCCTTTGGCTCAGGTCATGATCTCAGGGTCCTGGGATCGAGCCCCACATCAGGCTCTCTGCTCAGCAGGGAGCCTGCTTCCCTCTCTCTCTCTGCCTGCCTCTCTGTCTACTTGTGATCTCTCTCTGTCAAATAAATAAATAAAATCTTTAAAAAATATATATATATAATATTTATTTTTAAAAAAAACTTTTTTAAAAAGATTTTATTTATTTGACAGAGAGAGATTACAAGCAGGCAGAGAGGCAAGCAGAGAGAGAGGAAGGGAAGCAGGCTCCTGGCAGAGCTGAGAGCCCTATGTGGGCTTGATCCCAGGACCCTGAGATCATGACCTGAGCAGAAGGCAGAGGAATTAACCCAATGAACCATCCAGGCACCCTTAATTTTTTATTTTTTATTAATATATAATGTATTATTAGCCGCAGAGGTACAGGTCTGTGAATCACCAGGGTTACACACTTCACAACACTCACCTTCCCCAATGTCCATAACCCCACCACCCTCTCCCTACCCCTCCCCCCCCCCCCCCCCCCCCCCCCCCCCCCCCCCCCCCCCCCCCCCCCCCCCCCCCCCCCCCCCCCCCCCCCCCCGCAACCCTGTTTGTTTGGTGAGATTAAGAGTCTCTTATGGTTTGTCTCCCTCCTGATCCCATCTTGTTTCATTTATTCTTTCCCTACCCCCCAAGCCTCCCACGTTGCCTCTCAACTTCTTCATGTCAGGGAGATCATATGATAATCGTCTTTCTCTGATTGACTTATTTCACTAAGCATAATGCCTTCTAGTTCCATCCACGTTGTCGCAAATGGCAAGATTTCTTTTTTTTGATGGCTGCATAGGATTTCATTGTATATATATACCACCTCTTTTTATCCATTCATCTGTTGATGGACATCTAGGTTCTTTCCATAGTTTGGCTATTGTGGACATTGCTGCTATGAACATTCAGGTGCACGTGCCCCTTCAGATCACTACATTTGTATCTTTAGGGTAAAGACCCAGTAATGCGATTGCTGGGTTGTAGGGGAGCTCTATTTTCAGCTTTTTGAGGAAACTCCATGCTGTTTTCCAGAGTGGAGATTCCTCAAAAAGTTGAAAATAGAGCTGCACCAGCTTCCATTCCCACCAACAGTGTAGGAGGGTTCCCATTTCTCCGCTTCCTCTCTAACATCTGTCATTTCCTGACTTGTTAATTTTAGCCATTCTGACTGGTGTGAGGTGGTATCTCATTGTGGTTTTGATTTGTATTTCCCTGGTGCCGAGTGATGTGGAGCACTTTTTCATGTGTCTGTTGGTCATCTGGATGTCTTCTTTGCAGAAATGTCTGTTCATGTTCTCTGCCCATTTCTTGATTGGATTATTTGTTCTTTGGGTGTTGAGTTTCATAAGTTCTTTTATAGATTTTGGGTACTAGCCCTTTATCTGATATGTTGTTTGCAAATATCTTCTCCCATTCTGTCAGTTGTCTTTTGGTTAACTGTTTCCTTTGCTGTGCAGAAGCTTTTGATCTTGATGAAGTCCCAATAGTTCATTTTTCCCTTGCTTCCCTTGCCTTTGGCGATGTTCATAGGAAGAAGTTGCTATAACTGAGGTCAAAGAGGTTGCTGCCTGTGTTCTTCTCAAGGATTTTGATGGATTCCTTTCTCACATTGAGGTCCTTCGTTCATTTTGAGTCTATTTTCGTGTGTGGTGTAAGGAAATGGTACCGTTTCATTTTTCTGCATGTGGCTGTCCAATTTTCCCAACACCATTTATTGAAGAGGCTGTCTTTTTTCCATTGGACATTCTTTCCTGCTTTGTCAAAGATTAGTTGACCATAGAGTTGAGGGTCCATTTCTGGGCTCTCTATTCTGTTCCATTGATCTGTCTGTTTTTGTGCCAGTACCGTACTGTCTTGATGATGATAGCTTTGTAATAGAGCTTGAAGTCTGGAATTGTGATGCTACCAACTTTGGCTTTCTTTTTCAATATTCCTCTGGTTATTCAAGGTCTTTTCTGGTTCCATATAAATTTTAGGATTATTTGTTCCATTTCTTTGAAAAAAAAAATGGATGACATTTTGATAAGGATTGCATTAAACGTGTAGATTGGTTTAGGTGGCATAGACATTTTCACAATATTTATTCTTCCAATCCAGGAGCATGGAACATTTTTCCATTTCGTTGTGTCTTCCTCAATTTCTTTGATGAGTATTTCATAGTTTTCTGAGTATAAATTCTTTGTTTCTTTGGTTAGGTTTATTCCTAGGTATCTTATGGTTTTGGGTGTAATTGTAAATGAGATTGACTCCTTAATTTCTCTTTCTTCTGTCCTATTGTTGGTGTAAAGAAATGCAACTGATTTCTGTGCATTAATTTTATAACTTGGCACTTTACTGAATTCTTGTACAAGTTCTAGAAGTTTTGGAGTGGAGTCTTTTGGGTTTTCCACATATAGTATCATATCATCTGCAAAGAGTGATAGTTTGACTACTTCTTTACTGATTTGGATGCCTTTAACTTCTTTTTGTTGTTTGATTGCTAAGGCTAGGACTTCTAGTACTATGTTGAATAGCAGTGGTGATAATGGACGTCCTTCCTGTGTTCCTGACCTTAGTGGAAAAGCTCTCAGTTTTTCTCCACTGAGAATGATATTCACAGTGGGTTTTTCATAGATGGCTTTGATGATACTGAGGTATGTACCCTCTATCCCTACACTGAAGAGTTTTGATCAGGAAAGGATGCTGTACTTTGTCAAATGCTTTTTCAGCATCTATTGAGAGTATCATATGGTTCTTGTTCTTTCTTTTATTAATGTATTGTATCATATTGATTGATTTGCGGATGTTGAACCATCCTTGCAACCCTGGAATAAAACCCACTTGGTCGTGGCAAATAATTGTTTTTTTTTTTTTTTTTAAAGATTTTATTCATTTATTTGACAGAGAGAAATCACAAGTAGATGGAGAGGCAGGCAGAGAGAGAGAGAGGGAAGCAGGCTCCCCAATGAGCAGAGAGCCCAATGCGGGACTTGATCCCAGGACCCTGAGATCATGACCCGAGCCGAAGGCAGCGGCTTAAACCACTGAGCCACCCAGGCGCCCCGCAAATAATCGTTTTAATGTACTGTTGGGATTCTATTGGCTAGTATTTTGGTGAGAATTTTCGCATCTGTGTTCATCAAGGATGTTGGTTTGTAATTCTCTTTTTTGATGGGATCTTTGTCTGGTTTTGGGATCAAAACCCTTTGTGAGTTATTTTATAACTGTTTACTTCTTTTTTTTTTTTTTTAAAGATTTTATTTATTTATATGACAGAGACAGATCACAAGTAGGCAGAGTGGCAGGCAGAGAGAGAGAGAGGGAAGCAGGCTCCCCACTGAGCAGAGAGCCCAACGCGGAACTCAATCCCAGGACCCTGAGATCATGACCCAAGCCGAAGGCAGCGGCCCAACCCACTGAGCCACCCAGGTGCCCCAACTGTTTACTTCTTTAGGAGATCAAAAGTACATCATCTTGTATATTTATTTTATTTTATCAACCACTTTCTAATAAATTACTTTTATATTCTTAAAATTCTGTTTAATCCCTATATAGCAGTAATTATACTACAACTGCCTCCGTCTTTGCTGGTTTTCTCTTCTAGATTGTCTTGTCTTTGAATCTCTAGCACCTATCTTTCAGACTGCCCCTGAGCAATTCAGTTAATGTTGGTTGAATAAATAGATTGTATTCAGTTGAAATTTGGAAAATTATAGCAGGGAAAAAACCTCTTAAACAGAAGGCCTGAATCACATTTCATTAAATAAGATTTCTTTTTAAAATTAAAAATTTTTATTATATATATATATATTTAAAGATTTTGTTCGTTTATTTGAGAGAGTGAAGAGCATGGGGAGGGAGCAGTGGTAGAGAGAGAGAAGGAAGCTGAGTCCCCACTGAGCAGGGACCTGGGACACAGGGCTTGATCCAAGGACCCTGGGCCAACTGAGCCATCTAGGCACCCCTGAATAAGATTTCTTATACTCAGAAGCCTTGAGATATTAACAATAGAATTGTCAGAAAGACATTTTAGAAACTTGTTTGTTTCTAAAAGAAACAGTACCTGGAATTCTGAATTTGGCAACATGTGAACTAAGCTAATGTAGAACCATTCCCTCAACAAAATGCTGAATGAGATTCAATTTTTAATTTCCTCCAACTTTTACTTTGAAAAATTTCAAAGCTAAAGAAAACTTAAAAATCTGCAAACAAACAAACAAACAAAAAACCCTTGCCTTTTTCTTTCTCTCCTTGAGTGTCTTTATAAACTCATGGAAATTTTATTTTTTAATATTATTAGTCCACGAGGGTCTAATTATTATTTTTGATCCATACAATGTCTCGAATTTGACCAAGGAGTTCTTTCAATCTGGTCTCTGTGTCCTTTTAACATTACATTAGTCTTTAAGTATTTCTTTGCACTCTGGCTCATATTACATGGCTGAGCTCACAAGAAAAGAAAGAAAATTCATATTTGCTAGAAAGATAACTGAAAACCAAGCAGATTATAATTGTAAACTGACACAGAGGTAACCCAGGAGGCTGTAAGGGGACCTGGATCTGGACCTTAATAGCTAAGGGCTTAGATTTTAGTTCCCGCATATCAACAGGTGATGAGTCCCTGGAGTCGAGTGTAGCATGGAATAGAAGTGAGATCTCTAAACAAAGCAGGTCCCCTTCAAAGAGCTGCAAGTGCCATGAAATGGGACTGAAAAACTTTTCATAAGGCCAGAGAGAGAGAGAAGATCCAGGGACTCTGGGTGGAGGAAAAAAAACCACTGGTGACAGAAGAAAATCACTACACCAGTCAGTGATTCAGTATCAATTTTAAATTACCTGAGGGGTATGGACATTTCCAAGGTACTCTTGGCATGCCTGGCAAAGGCATGCATAAACTCTTTTTGGATGGACACTCCCATGATCTACAATTCCACATTAGATATTCAGAAAAATAACAACTGCCATTCAAGATATACACACATCAAAAAATTAAAAGACACATGAGTAAAGACTGTCACGAACAAAGGAGTATTGAAAATCTAGACAGTTGATAAAATAGAATATTCTGAGAGAGTCTATAAAATTAGTATTTTTTTTAGAGACAGAGTACATGTGAGTAGGATGGGTGGGGAGGGGCAGGTTCTGCACCCAGCATGTAACCCAACATGGGACTAGATTTCATGACTTGAGTCGAAATCAAGAGTCAGATGCTTAGATGACTGAGGCACCCAGGCACCCCTAAAATTAGTATCTTTAAATTATAAAACATATAAAGTCTGATTAGAGATCAAATCACTATGCAAAAGGAACAGTGTATTTTTTTTTTTAAAGATTTTATTTATTTATCAGAGAGAGAGAGGGGAGAGAGCGAGCACAGGCAGACAGAATGGCAGGCAGAGGCAGAGGGAGAAGCAGGCTCCCCACCGAGCAAGGAGCCTGATGTGGGACTCGATCCCAGGATGCTGGGATCATGACCTGAGCCGAAGGCAGCTGCTTAACCAACTGAGCCACCCAGCCGTCCCAGGAACAGTGTATTTAATTTTAAAAAATTACTAGAAATGAAAAATAAAGTCAATGTAATGACAAGAGAAATGCATGGTGTGAATTAAATGACCAGACACAAATGAAGAAAACAGTAATGAATTAGAGCAGATATTAAACCAGTTAAATTGAGCAAAGTATCAGAATGAAGCATAATGAGAGATGCCTAAGAGAAGCTCTACTAGGAAAAAACTATAGAGAATGTTTGTGAGATACTGAAAATATAGTGGATGAGAAATTTCCAAAATTGAAGTATAGCGTGACTCCTCAGAAAAATGAAATAAACCAGGGCGCCTGGGTGGCTCAGTGGGATAAGCCTCTGCCTTTGGCTCAGGTCATGATCTCAGGGTCTTGGGATTGAGCCCCACATTGGGCTCTATGCTCAGCAGGGAGCCTGCTTCCCCCTCTCTCTCTGCCTGCTTGTGATCTCTCTCTGTCTGTCAAATAAATAAATAAATCTTAAAAAAAAAGAAATACACCAAGTTTGAGTACGATAAACAAAAATAAAATCGCTGCCTAGAATACTGAGAAAAACACAAAAATCTTAAAAGCAATCATAAAGAAAGGGCAAATAAGATAAAAGGGACTGGAATTAAACTGCTGTTAAACATCTCAGCAGTAAAACAAGATTAAAAGATAATGCAACAGTATCTATGAAGTGTTCAAGGCAAAGAAAGCCAACATAGAATTCTGTACCTAACTAAACTATTATTCAAGAGAAAGGGTGAAAATAAGTATTTACAGACACATATAATTATTGAAAGAAATATTAAGAATGTATAGAATGGTCAACTGCTACTATTTTTCAGTTCTTTGACCAATACTACACTTAAAAAGAAAGTTTTTAAAAAACTTTTATAGTTTTATAGTTTTTCACTATAGCTTTGTGATATTTTTAACAGCTTTATTATAGTTGATATACAAGTTAATTATACATATTTAAAATGTACACATGCATTTTGTACATTTTTTGGTATGTGCATACACATATGAAACCATTGCCACAATCAAGGTAATAAGCATATATATGACCCTCCAAAATTTCCTCACGCACCTTTTTAATCCCACTCTCCCTCCCTCCCCATGCCCTCATCCCCTGGTAACTACTTACCTGCTTCCTATCACTATGAGTTAGTTTGCAGTTTCTAGACTTTTATATAAACAGAATCATAAAATATGTACTTGTTTTTAATCTGTTTTTTTTTCTCATTGAGGATAAAATATTTTGAGATTCATCCATGTTGTTGCATATAGCAATAGTTCATTTCTTTTTATTCCAGAGAAGTATTCCTTTGTATGGATACAATAAACAAAATTTATTTATTCATTCATCTGCTGATGGACATCTGGGTTGTTTATAGTTTCGGGCCATTACAAATGAAGTTGCTAGGGCACCTGGGTGGCTCAGTCATTGAGAGTCTGCCTTCGGCACAGGTCATGATCCCAGGGTCCTGGGATTGAGTCCCACGTCCGGCTCCCCGCTCGTGGGGAGCCTGCTTCTCCCTCTCCTGCTCCCTGTTTGTGTTCCCTCTCTCGCTGTTTCTCTCTGTATCAAATAAATAAATAAAATCTTTTTAAAAAAGTCTTTTCTATTGAGATATAACTGACCTATAACATATTAGTTTCAGGTGTATACTGTAATGATTCAGTATTTGTATGTACTGTGAAATAATCACAATAATAACAATAAGTAAAATAAGTCTAGCTAAATTCATCACCACATACAGCTGCAGTATCTTTTCTTGTGATGAGAACTTTTAAGATTTACTCTTAGCGTCTTTCAAATATACAATATTATTAAATACAGTCACCATGCTGTACCTTATATTCCCATAATTTACTTTTTTTTTTTTACAACTGGAAGTGTGTACATTTTGACCACCTTTGATCACCCTTTCTGCTCATTCCTCACCTCTTGTCTCTCGAAGCTACCAATCTGTTCTCTGTATCTATGAGTTCAGCCTTTTTGGTTTCAGAGTCCACAAATAAGTGAGATAAAAAATATTTGTCTTTCTCTGTCTGACTTATTTCCTTTAGCATAATGTCCTCAAAGTCCATCCACGTGGTTGCAAATGGCAAGATTTTATTCTTCTTTATAGGTGAATAATACACACACACACACACACACACACACACACACACATACACATACCACATTTTCTTTATCCATTCATCCATCAATGGACACTTAGATTACTTCCATGTCTTACCACTGTAAATATGTTGCAGTGAACATGCAGGTGCATATATCTTTTCCAGTTAGTGTTTTCTTTAGATAAGAAGTGGAAGTGCTGGATCAAATGATAGTTTTATTTTGAATTTTTTGAGAAACTTCCATAGTTTTTCCATCATGCCTGCATTAGTTTACATTCTACCAACAAGATACAAGATAACCCTAACTCTAACCCTTTTTGTCCACATTCACACCAAAGCTTCTCTCATCTTTTTGATGAATCATTCTACATCATTCTCAGATCATTCTCACATCAACCACAGATATGAGGTGATACCTGTGGTTTTGATTTGTATTTCATTGATGAACAGTGATGTTGAGCATCTTTTCATGTAGTTGTTGTCCATTTGTAGGTCCTCTTTGGAAAAATGTCTATTCAGATCTTCTGCCCACTTATTAAATTGGATTGTTTTTTGCTATGGAGTTGGTAAGTTCTTTACATATTTTGGATATAAGCCCCTTATCAGATATGACCTGCAAATATTTTCTCCAATTCCATAGGTTGCCTTTTCATCTGATTGATGGTTTCCTTTTCTGTGAAATATGTCTTTGCATGGATAAATGCTTTCATTTCTCTTAGATAAATACTAAGGAGTGGAAAGTTTGGATTATATGGGGAGTATATGTTTAAATTCTTAGCAGATTTTCAAATTTTTTCTGTCATTTTTCATTGCATTCAGCAGTATGTGGGAATTTCAGTTCCTCTAGATCCTTGCCAACCCTTGGTATGGTCACTCATTCTAATTTTAGCTACCAGAGAAGGTATATAGCAGTATATAGCATTATTCAATTGTGATTTTAATTTCCAAAGACTAATAATGTTGAACATCTTTTTATGTGCCTATTTTCCACTTGTATATTTTTTTGATTATTCGATAACTTGGTAATTTTTTCAAATATTGATCTGTTTTAAAATTTAGATTGTCCCCATATCTTAAAAGTTCTTTATATATTTGAGATACAAGTTTTTTTTTTTTTTAAAGATTTTATTTATTTATGTGACAAAGAGCAAAAGAGAGAACACAAGCAGGGGGTAGCTGGAGAGGGAGGAGGAGGCAGCCTCTGTGCTGAGCCTGGAGCCCAAGGACCTTGGGCTAGATCCTAGGATGCTGGGACCATGCCCTGAGTTGGAGGCAGACGCCTAATGACCAAGACACCCAGGTGCGCCTGGACACAAGTTCTTTATCAGTTTATTATTTGTGAATATTTTCTCCCAATCTGTGGCCTGTCTTTTCATTCTCTTAAGAGTTACCTTTTACAGAGTAAAGGTTTTTAATTTTGATAAAGTCCAGTTTATTAATTTTTTTTTGTTAATGTATGGTATATTTTGTGTCATATCTAAGAAATCCATGCCTAACCCAGAATCACAAAGATTCTCTCCTGTTATCTCACGAAGTTTTACAATTTTAGGTTTTAGATTTAAGTTTATGATCGATTTTGAATTAATTTCATATATATATAGTTTGAGGTATGGATCAAAGTTCCATTTTTTGCATATGAATATCTAATTTTACTTTTGTCATAGCTGATTTAACTATTTGTGGACCTTTATTATTCCTCATAAATTTCTGAGTAAATTTTAGTAGTTCCTCAAAAAAAACCCTACTGCAATTTTAACTGTGATTACAACGAATTTAAAGGTCAATTTGGGTAGAATCAACATGAGCATAAGTCTCCCCAATTATATCACTGAAATTCTCTTGCCATAGTCATCAACACCACCTCCATGTGTCTAAATCTTACTGGAATTTTAATTGTGATTACCCTGCAACACTCCCTCTTCAATGAAACACTTTTTTCACTTGGTTTCCAGGACTCTACCCAGGGGTCAACAAACTTTTTCTATAAGGGGAGCAGACAGTAATTTGAGAGTATGAAAGCAGCTATAGAAAATATATAAATGAACAAATGTGGCAGTATTCCTATAAAATTTTATTCACAAAAAAAGGCAGTGGGTCAGATTTAGTCTTTGTGAGCCACAGTCTGTCAGCCTCTGTTCTACATTCTTTTTGTTTTCATTTTACCTTACTGGAAACTTCTCTGTCTCTTGTGCTTATTATTCCTTATTTCCTTAACCTCTCAACACTGGAGTAATCCAGAACTCAACTTTCCCTCTCTAGGTATAATCAATTTCTTGGTGATTTCATCCGATATTATAAATTTAAGTAGTTTATTTATGTTAATGGCTGCCAAGTATGTATGTCCAGCCCAGACAACTTCCTGAACTCCAGCTATTACACATTTGTTGTCTTATTAATATCTCCACTTGGATATCTAATAGGCATTTCAATCAATACATGTCCAAAACTAAACTCTTGATCTTTGTTCACAAACCTGGTCTGTTTTTACCATAATAACTGATGGCAACAATATATTTGCTCAGGTCAAAACCCTTGGAAATCATCCCGAACTCCTTTTTTTCTGTCTTACCTTACATATACTCCATCAGGAAAACCATGACCTGTGTCAAAATATACCCAGAATCTGGACACTTCTTAATTACCATCATTGCTGCCACTCTGGTCTAAGGCATTATCACCTCTTACCTAGATTTATGCAACAGATTTCTAGTTGATATTGATGCACTGAACCTTGCTCCGTAGTTTCTTCTCAGCATAAGCGCCAAAGTGATCTCTTTATTTTTTTATTTTTTAAAAGGTTTTATTTGACACAGAAAGAGAGATTACAAGTAGGCAGAGAGGGAGGCAGAAATAGAAGGGAAAGCAGGCTACCTGCTGAGCAGAGAGCCCCATGCAGGGCTAGATCCCAGGACCCTGAGATCATGACCTGAGCCAAAGGCAGAGGCTTAACCCACTGAGCCACCTAGGCACCCCTAAAGTGATCTCTTTAAAACTTAAGATCAGATCCTATCACTTCTCTTTTCAAAACCATATAAAGGCTCTGCATTTTATTAAAAGTGAAAACCACAGTCCTTGTAATAGCCCACATAAAGTGGCATCCAGTCCCCACCTCCTTCTACCACCAGATCATTTCTATGATTTCATCTCCTACTACTCACTCCATTAACCACTTTGCTTCTGTCACTGGGCATGAACCCGTCTTAGGAACACTGCACTAGCAGTCTGCGGTTTGGTAAGCTCTCCCCTTAGAAGGATACTGTACATCCTAATCTTTATTCAACTCTCTTTCTTTGTGAGAACTTCCCCGTTCACATATACAATTGTAATACCCTACTGTTCCAGGCTTCCCTATCTCCCTTTCCTGCCTTTCTTTCTGCTTTACTTGTTAATTTTGTCTATCTATCACCTCCAAAAGTAAGTTCCCCCGGGCAGTGAATTATTGAGCTGCCCAACAGAAAATAGATGGTACACTTAAAATAGCAGCAGTTTGAGAATGTTTTACTTGTAAAGTGACTACAAAACTATGTGTAGGGGAACCCATATGGTTAGTGCCAGAGGAGCTGTTGCAACCCCAGGCCTGAAGAGGAAAGGGAAGCTCTTATCCAAACCAGAAGGAGTGAACACTGTACAGAGTCACCTTGAAAGATGCTGTGAGGGAGAGTATAAAGTAACCTTTCAGATAATCAGAAAGATAAATACCTGCCTTAACTCTCCTGTCTCCTGATCTCCTGCTGGCATCCCCCATTAGAGAACCAGCCAAAAGTCAGAGGGTACAGAAAACACTTGAGCTGGTTGGTACAAGTCAGTTCTCCCAGAGAAGGTTGAAAGCAGAATCAAAAAAGACTTAAGAGGGGCGCCTGGGTGGCTCAGTGGGTTAAGCCGCTGCCTTCGGCTCAGGTCATGATCTCAGGGTCCTGGGATCGAGTCCCGCATC